>NC_057419.1:132299201-132519484 GCF_019320065.1 Cervus canadensis | reverse complement strand
AAATCTATTTCTCACTTCTACTGTATAGTCATAAGGGATTTGATTTAGGTCATACCTGAATGGTCTAGTGGTTTTCCCCACTTCCTTCAATTCAAGTCTGAATTTGGCAATAAGGAGTTCATGATCTGAGCCACAGGCAGCCCCCTGTCTTGTTTTTACTGACTGTATAGAGCTTCTCCATCTTTGGCTGCAAAGAATATAATCAATCTGATTTCGGTGTTGACCATCTGGTGATGTCCATTTGTAGAGTCTTCTCATGTGTTGTTGAAAGAGGGTGTTTGCTATGACCAGCCCATTCTCTTGGCAGAACTCTATTAGCCTTTGCCCTGCTTCATTCTGTACTCCAAGGCCAAATTTGCCTGTTACTCCAGGTGTTTCTTGACTTCCTACTTTTGCATTCCAGTCCCCTATAATGAAAAGGACATCTTTTTTTGGGTATTAGTTCTAGAAGGTCTTGTAGGTCTTCATAGAACCGTTCCACTCAGCTTCTTCAGCGTTACTGGTCGGGGTATAAACTTGGATTACTGTGATATTGAATGGTTTGCCTTGAAAACGAACAGAGATCATTCTGTTGTTTTTGAGATTGCATCCAAGTACTGCATTTTGGACTCTTGTGTTGACTATGCTGGCTACTCCATTTCTTCTAAGGGAATGATTCCTGCCCACAGTAGTAGATATAATGGTCATCTGAGTTAAATTCACCCATTCCAGCATCAGTGCTGATTCCCGGCATTAGTCTTTTCCAATGATTCAGCTCTTTGCATCAGGTTGCTGAAATATTGGCGTTTCAGCATCAGTCCTTCCACATTTTGGCTGTTGTGAATAATGCTGCCATGGACATGGTGTACAAAAACCTGTTTGAGTCTCTGCTTTAAATTCTTTCGTGTATATACTGAGAATTGGAATTGCTCCACGAATATTTGAGTGTCTGTGTGGTATGCATTGTCCTCAGCACTGCGGATATCAGTGAAAAGAAAAGCCTGGTCCCTGCCCTCAGAATTTATGGTCTAGTAGGGAGAAAATATATTAAATAAACAGTTACAATTAAGTATGGTAAGTGTTACAAAAGTATGTCGCAAGATAGTGGAGGACAGAGGAGCCTGGCCTGCTACGGTCCATGGGGTCCTAAAGACTCGGACAAGAGCAAGTACAGACTGCCATGTGTATATTTTGTGTGGTTGTAATAATGCATATACTGTTAAAGTAAAAAGGATACAGACATTAAATGCTTCTTCATATTGATATCCTTGACAACCTCTCAGTCCCCCACCGACCACCACATGGAAATCATTTTTGTCTCTCCCCTCCTCATTTAAAAATTTAATGCATCTGGAATATATTTTTGACTCTCAAGTGAGGTAGGGCTATTGTGATGTTGTGATTTATAAGGAATATGTATATTTGGTCTTCTTTCCCATTTCTGGCACAGAGCTCCCCAAGCCCTTGGAATTTTCTCAGTGTTTAGAGTGGTAGAGGTATTTTTTGTTATATTAATAAGGTAACTTTTAGAAAGCACCCTCGGGTAGGGCCAGTCCTGGTGGCTCAGACAGTAAAGAATCTGCCTGCAATGGTTACTAGTGAAACCAACTGTGATTAAAGGGTTAGAACTTTCAGCCCCCATATGCACCCCAACTCTGAGGAGGAAAGAGGAGCTGGACTTGGAATGCAGTCACAGTTGGACAGTCATTTAATCAATCCCGAACTCTCCCCAGAACCCCAAAATGAAAGGGTTCAGACAGCTTCTGGTTTGCTGAACATGTGAAGATTTGGAGAGAATGGCAAGCTCTAAGAGCGCTTGGAAGCTTCCTCCCCCTTTACCCATGCCCTGTGTCTCATCTGGCTGTTCCTGAGTTACATCCTTTTACAGTAAACGATATGTAGGGTCACAAAAGAGTTGGACATGACTTAGCGACTAAACAGCAACAATAAGAAACTTAAGTAAAATGTTTCTGAGTTTTGTGAGCCTTCATGGCAAATTAATTGAACCCAAAGAGGAGTTCTTAGTGTGACAAAACACACAGCCTAAAAATTGAGAATTATTTTTTGTTTGAAGGAATTTCTGAGGACTTAAACCCAGAAGGCATCATCCCAGAGTTCTGAGGGACTGCTCCAAAGAGGTGAGGAGCCAGGGTAAATAAAAGTTTTGCCACAAAAAAACAGGTAGTTAGAATATCAAAAGATTACTGTCAAAGAAAACTAGACATCTCAAATTAATGAATTTAGTGCTTTTCTTGTATGGGAAGATGCAAGAGTCTGGGCTCACTGAAATCATTACTTTGATATGCACCTCAGTTATCTGGGGATGCTGTTCTGTTCTTTCCCATGCTCAGTCCCCTCGGGGTCTACCATTGTGTGGTGGCTGCAGTGGCTGAGGGCTGGGCAGCCTGTTTTGTCTCCATCCTGAGTTCCCTCAGGGCTCACCATGGGGCAGGCTAGTGGCTGATGACAGGATGGCCGTAGCATCCTTTGTTTGCTGATGAGGCAGGTGGCATTTTTCATTCACACTGAAAGTTAAAGTCACTCAGTTGTGTCCACTGTTTGCTACCCCATGGACTATACAATCCATGGAATTCTCCAGGCCAGAATACTGGAGTGGGTAGCCTTTCCCTTCTCTAGGGGAATCTTCCCAACCCAGGGATCGAACCCAGGTCTCCCGTGTTGCAGGTGGATTCTTTACCAGCTGAGCCACCAGGGAAGCCCAAGAATACTGGAGTGGGTAGCCTGTCCCTTCTCCAGCAGATCTTCCTGACCCAGGAATCGAACCGGGGTCTCCTGCATTGCAGGTGGCTTCTTTACCAGCTGAGCTACCAGGGAAGCAGGAACCTCTGTTTTATAGCCAGTGGGTTGGAAATAAGGAAACAACCTGGACTTGTAACTGCTCTCTGAAGTGGAGTTGGGCAAGGGCAGTCCTGTAGGACTGAATCCTTAAATCTGTGAAATCTGATACTGTCTTGGGGTAGATAGTGTCAGAATTGAGTTGAATTGTAGAGCACCCAGCTGGTGTCTAAAGAATCCTTGGTGCTATAAGAATTATCCCCTCCCTTCCCTGCAACACAACTTTGAGATTGGGTCTCAGAACCAATTTAGCTATACACATTTGCCATACCGTGAACCACCTAATTATTTTCCTTGCTGTACATTTGTCTCTTTCTGCCTGTTTTAGAAGGTACAGCTTCTATGAGTAACTTTGTTTTTTTCCCCTATCTAGTTATGTCCAGAAGTGGGATCATGCTGTTAATCAGTATTCCTTGTAACTGAAGGTGTGGTGTTTTCCAGTAGGGTTGTACCCACCTTACAGGCCTACTGTTGCTGTCATATGTGGTAATCACATCATTTGTGCTTTGGAGATGTTATTTTAAGCAGTTTTACCAGTGGTATTTCAGATTCTTTTAATTTGCGTTTCTTTGATTACTACCTAGAATGAACATTTCCCCTTATTTTTGAGCAAGGTATTTTGTATGTGACAGACAACACTTAAGTTTAACCTGAGGGCCTTTTTAATTATGAGTATACAGTAGTTTCTGGTTAATTACTGGTAGTGATGGTTTTTAGTATTAAGTAGATCTATCTAATTATTTTAAATTGGATTTGTGTATTATTTCGTAATGTCTGTTCACCTTATTCAGTGGTGTTAGTTCATTTCAATTTACAAACAGCAGTTGCTTAGGAAACCTGCAATAATCTATTCATCCACTTGTCTAGCCCTGTAGCTTAAGTTGCATTCATCGGACACTTTGTGGATGAGCTGTGCTCAAGTGTTTTGTAAATAGAGTATGAGAGAACCAGTGGGAAAAGCCCAGATTTTTTTTCTCACTGTAGTGTAATCTTTTTAGCAATGAAGCCTACAGTGAAATTAAATTTTTATTAGTAGTTCAGCCAGTTTCTTGATAGTAATGATTATTTTTAGTCATGAGCAGGGTAGATAAACTGGAATTGGCTGTTCAACATCATTCTTTCAAAAAAAAATTACATGATTGTATTAATGGTTGTAACACTAGTAGTCAGTTCATAGACTACTTCCAGGTAGGAAGTTCATAGTCTTCCTCTAGGACTGAGAATTTTTCAGTGCTGTGGCATTAGGAAACCAATGTTAAGAGATACCCTTTAGATATCTGGGAATGTTCTAGACTATCTAACTTAGATTAGAGTGACTAAAGATACATTTTTTTGGGGGGCAGATCTTAGTACCCAGACCAGGGATTGAACCTGTGCCTCCTGTATTGGAAGCTCTGGGTCTTAACCACTGTACCACCAGGGAAGTCTCACATTAGCAGCTTCATAATGAAAAAATGTTCAGGTCTAGGAGAGAAGTTCAGGGTAAGTGGAAATATAGAATAGTTAATTTTCAAGCTTTATTTTTTTGAGATTAGGACTTAACTTTAGTTTTAGGAACCTAAAATGTATTATTTATAGTTTAGTTAAAATGATCATGGATGTTACATTGTGTTTAAATGTATTGAATGGATCTCTGCTCTCCTGTCAACACAATCACCTTGTTTTACTTTCCTGGTAGTTTTACCACTGCTTGGTATTTTCTTTTTTTTTTTTATTATTATTTTTTTTTAAATTTTTTTTTTGGTATTTTCGAATTTCTTTTTGGTCTCTTTCTCCTACTAGAATTTAAGCACCATGGAAGAAGGGACTTTACTGTTTAATGCTATAACTTCAGTGTTTCTAACTGTACATGGTACATAGTAGATCCTTAGGAAATACTTGTTGAATGAATGGATAAACTCACTAATTTAACTGGATATGATTGAAATATTTAGAAATAAATTCAGTCCTAGTTATGAATGTAACTAAACTTCTGAACTTAAATACCTCACGTTTTTTCAGTTTTAAAATCAGTTTGAGAAATGGGGAGAAAGATCTCAGAGACTTGTCAGTGTTACTCTAGAATATAAGAAATTAGAAGTAAAGTTAAAAAGACATCAGTCTCCAAAGTTCATTAAGTAAATCTTTTGCTCTGTGTAACTATATCTGTGGCTTCCCAGGTGGCTCAGTGGTAAAGAATCTGCCTGACAATGCAGGAGATGTGAGTTTGATCCCTGGGTCAGGAAGAGCCCCTGGAGGAAGGCATGGCACCCCACTCCAGTTTTCTTGCCTGGAGAATCCCATGGACAGAGGAGCCTGTTGGGCTACAGTCCATGGGATTGCAAAGAGTCGACACAACTGAGTGTGAACACACACACACAAAACAATGTCTGAACTTATTATCTGACCTATGACTATTCGCATACATTCTTATCAGTTTTATCTTCACAAGTTAAGACAAGCTTTTGCTCTTAAGTATCTGATCGGTGTATCTCTCAAACTTAGACAAGATTCTTTTTACAATTTACTGAAATTAAGAAATCTGAAGGAGGTGAGAAGAGTAGTTAGCAACTATATTGCTTTTTTGCCACCATCTTGTAGGAGGATTGGAGGTAATGTTTGCTTTTACTGTGTTCTCTGGTGTTGAACCTGTTCAGTCACTCAGTCGTGTCCGACTCTTTGCGACCCCATGAACCACAGCACGCCAGGCCTTCCTGTCCATCACCAACTCCCAGGGTCCACCCAAACCCATGTCCATTGAGTCGGTGATGCCATCTAACCATCTCATCCTCTGTCGTCCCCTTCTCCTGCCCGCAATCTTTCCCAGCATCAGGGTCTTTTCAAATGAGTCAACTCCTTGTATCAGGTGGCCAAAGGATTGGAGTTTCAGCTTCAACATCAGTCCCTCCAATGAACACCCAGGACTGATCTCCTTTAGGATGGACTGGTTGGATCTCCTTGCAGTCCAAGGGACTCTCAAGAGTCTTCTCCAACACCACAGTTCAAAAGCATCAATTCTTTGGTGCTCAGCTTTCTTTATAGTCCAACTCTCACATTCATACGTGACCACTGGAAAAACCATAGCCTTGACTAGACGAACCTTTGTTGGCAAAGTAATGTCTCTGCTTTTTAATATGCTATCTAGGTTGGTCATAACTTTCCTCCCAAGAAGTAAGCATCTTTTAATTTCATGGCTGCAGTCACCATCTGCAGTGATTCTGGAGCCCAAAAAATTGTCAGCCACTGTTTCCGCATCTATTTGCCATGAAGCGATGGGACCAGATGCCATGATCTTAGTTTTCTGAATGTTTAGCTTTAAGCCAACTTTTTCACTCTCCTCTTTCACTTTCATCAAGAGACTCTTTAGTTCTTCACTTTCTGCCATAAGGGTGGTATCATCTGCATATCTGAGGTTATTGATATTTCTCCCGGCAATCTTGATTCCAGCTTGTGCTTCCTCCAGCCCAGCATTTCTCATGATGTACCCTGCATGTAAGTTAAATAAGCAGGGTGACAATATACAGCCTTGACATACTCCTTTTCCTATTTGGAGCCAGTCTGTTGTTCCATGTCCAGTTCTAACTGTTGCTTCCTGTCCTGCATACAGGTTTCTCAAGAGGCAGGTCAGGTGGTCTGGTATTCCCATCTCTTTCAGAATTTTCCACAGTTCTTTGTGACCCACACAGTCAAAGGCTTTGGCATAGTCAATAAAGCAGAAATAGATGTTTTCCTGGAACTCTCTTGCTTTTTCGATGATCCAGTGAATGTTGGCCATTTGATCTCTGGTTCCTCTGCCTTTTCTAAAACCAGCTTGAACATCCAAATTCTGAGTGTGTTGCTTCGTATGTGTGTTAGTCAAATGTAACAGTAGTGATGATCCATCATAGTTTTAGAGCATTGTAGAGTTTATATAACACTGTCACTCTGTTCTCATAATAATTGTTTAGGGAGGAAGGTCTTATGGTATTCATGCTATTTTACAAATGAGGAATTAGCCTTTTAGAGAAGCCTAACAACATAGCTACACAACATAGCTACAACATAATCACACAACTAGAATTAGTAAAATAAACACTAGAACATACATATTGTGTTTCTTGGTTCTGTGTGCTTTAGAACCTAGAATTTTAGATCGGGAAGAAGTCTTAAAGGCTCTATATACATGTGTGTGTTATATGTATATATATATATGTTATATATATATATATATATTATATATAGTGTTAATGGATATATATATATATAATGGTTTAACATTACAATGTTAACGGATGTGTACATATATATATAATGATTTAATATTATAAAACTGATGTGCCAGGATTCTAACCCAGATCTCAGATCAGATCTGTATTGTTTCGAGTCTTCCCTGTCTTTGATTTTGGAGATGTGTGTGCTACTAGATGAACTGGCTGGCTGATAAACAAAGGTGTTTGGGTTTCTTAATAGTTTCCTGATTCATATCTATATTTGTAATGATGAATAGCTTCCCAAAACATTTTTTAAAATAATTTTATTTATTTATTTTTGGCTGTGCTGGCTCTTTTTTGCTACTTGAGCTAATCACTAGTTGCAGTGTGCAGTGAAGCACAGGCTCGAGGGCTGAGGTCTGAGTAGTTGCGGTCCTTGGGCTCTAGAGCACAGACTCAATAGTTGGGGTCCATCGGCTCAGTTGCTCTGGGGCACATGGGATCTTCCTGGACCAGGGATTGAACCTGAATCTCCTGCGTTGGCAGCCAGATTCTTTACCACTCAGCCATCAGGGAAACCCCTTCCCCAAACATTTAAATGTATTTTGAGGCAGCTTGAGATAGTGGAAAAGAACATAATAAGCCTTAGATCTTAGCCCATTTAAGTTGGAATTCTGTGGCTTCTTTCCTCATTAACTCTGTGACCTTGTGGAAATTACCTAACTTCATTTTCTCATCTATAAAATGGGCAGAATATCACCTACCTTGAAATAATCAAGGACAGTGTAGTATGTTAAGTTTCTGACACATGGAATATGCTTGATAATGTTAACCTTGCTTTTTTAACATTGATGCAAATTGATAAGAACAACTATTATGATCTTAAATGTTATTGTATATGAAGTTTTCAATATTATTACTACTACCTGTTGATTCTTACTGAGTGCCAGGCACTAATCTAAGTGCTTGATAAATCTGTCATTTTAAATCCTTCAGCAGGAATCATGTAAAGCATTGGTGCAAATCTCCTCACTGTATAAATAGAAAATTGTAGGCATATGTCTTATCTCTAACCAAGAGCCCTAAAATAAATGTTGATTTACTTGGATCTAATAATGATTAAAATAGGGAATAATTCAACATGAAGTATATACACAGGAAGCAGTGTTGGTTATTGTAATGAAATACTGGGGTCAGTCTTAATGTCCAGTAATAAATAAGGAGGTTATAGTATATGACATATGGTGGGATTTCATGAAACTATTAGTGGTATTCATTACAAATATTACAGAAATGGTAGAAATCTATACAGAGATTAAAATTATGCACAGTTACATTCATTCTGTGGTTATAGTTTTGAAAATTTTACACAGACATTCATGCATGCACATACAGACAAAACCTGGGAAGAAATGAAAAAATGATTTATTAAGATAATGGTTGCTATATGATTATTGTGTTAAAGGTAATTTCATGTGTAATTTTGTGGGAACCAAGGTTATATGTTTTCTGTGTAGTGTGCGCTGAAAGATACTGCCCTTAAAACATTCAGGGGGGTTGAGCTAGGTGACATGGTCCAATATAATGTTTCTTATACTTTGGGGACACTTTAATCTCAATTATTGGCTTTTTATTCTTTTAGTAAACTCAGCACACATTATCATCAATTTGTTGCATTTTGCTATGGAATTTTAGTTTTTTTTTTCTTCTTCTTCTTCTGAAACAGGATGGCTACCACAAGTAGATATATATGACTGCTTTTTTACCTTAATGGATTTATTTGAGAATCTTCAAGTTCTTGTGCTTTAAGCCCCAAGATAGATGTCCCATTGCTTTATTATGAGGGAAACCCTCTATTGTAATCTTCTGTTATGCCCATTACTTTTTGTGTAGCTTGTCTTGTCAATCAGCAGAGTAAATACTTTACTGCTCTCTGCCTTCTGAATTACTTCATATATTTTATGGTTGATATATTTTATGGTATGTGTGTTCTTTTCTGTTTCATTGCTTCCATTAAAAAGACTGGTTTAGGTGTTAGTTTAATTCCTTCTCTTTTCCATTTATCTGTGAGTGCTATAAGACACAGTGTACCATTGATTCTTGCATTTCTCATTTATATTCTGATTTTAAAACAAGCTTGTTAGAAAGAATTAGCCTGGGTAAATAGCATGATGGTCTTGGTGTTTGAAAAGTTACTAGAATGTTGCTATTTCCGTGTTTCAGTCATGTTCCAGTTCAGAGTGTTGTTAAGTTGGTTCTGTGTGTCTCTCAGTGTGTGCTTGTCCCTCATTTATTTTAAATTAATCTTCAGAAGAGTATGTCTGCAAGTGAAACCATGAGAGTTCTTTGTACTGTAGTTCTTTGGAATGCTTGCCTCTTGGGTTGTTGTTTTATAGAAGTTGTATCCAGAAAACTTACGGGCTCTGTAGCATGGTCCTCATGTCTTCAAAGGATTTTTAAAAAATGTTTAGAGCAAACTACTTCATTTTTTTTTTTTTAGCAAACTACTTCAAAAGAAGAAAAAAGCTTTATTATTACTTGTATAAAAGTAATGATCCCTACTCATGGTAAAAATTCAGTATAAAAGGGGTATAAAGTGAAAATTTCTGGTCGCTCCATTCCCAGTTTTCAGAGGTAACCACTGCTGAGAGTTTCTTTGGATTCTTCCAGAGATTTTCTAAGCATGAACACATTGGATCATACTTAAATGTATTGGTTTGTAACTTGTTTTCACTTGATACTATTACATTTTATAATATCAGCACATTTTTTAGAAGTGTGTACTTTGTATTAATGAATCTTATTCTCCTGCCTTTTAAAAATGTAAAATTTTTCTGGGCATAGGGCACACATAAACTTTAGTGTTTTTTCTTCTAGAAAAAGTGGTATTGTAATTATTTCTCTAATAAGTTAGCTTAGACTTTTCTTGTTGTGTGGGAAGTTCATCGGGCTGTGATTGAGGGCATATTTATGTCAAAAGAATAGACTTTGCAGTTGTCCCTTGGTTTTCATGGGAAGTTGGTTCTAGGATCTGCTGTGCATACCAAAATCTGAGACTGCATGAATACCATGGTTAGCCTTCTGTATCTCTGGTTCCGCTTCTGCAGTCGGCCAAGTGTGGATCATGTAGTAATGTAGTATTTATTGAAAAAAAAATCTGCATAGAAGTGGGCCCAGGTAGTTCAAACCTGTATTGTTCAAGGGTCAACTGTATCTTTTCAGAGTGAATTGTATATAAGATGCAGTTTTGGTCCTCAGAGTCAGCAGTCAATACAGAAGGTGGTTAAGGAAACAAAGACATTAAAAATACAGGGTCATTATTGTAATGATGGAGGCTTGTGTATAGGAAGAGAAAGAGGTAGTGATTATCTGGGAGACTTCAAAGGAGTGTGCCTTACAGAGGGGAGGGTGCTGATTGAGGTTCCGAAGGAGCTGGCTAGGACTTTCAAAACCAACCCCCACCCCATACAGTGCAGTAGTATTCAACTGCTCACAGTTCCCTTCAGTTCAGTTCGGCTGCTCAGTCGTGTCCAACTCTTTGCAACCCCATGCATGCAGCACGTCAGGCTTTCCTGTCCATCACCAACTCCCGGAACTTATTCAAACTCATGTCCATCCAGTCAGTGATGCCATCCAGCCATCTCATCCTCTGCCATCCCCTTCTCCCGCCTTCAATTTTTCCCAGCATCAGGGTGTTTTCCGATGAGTCAGTTCTTTGCATCAGGTGGCCAAAGTACTGGAGTTTCAGCTTCAGCATCAGTCCTTCCCTTAGCATACGTTAGTTCCCTTAACATACCACTATGTTCGTGGCTTCCCAGGTGGCGCTAGTGGTAAAGAACCGGCCTGTCGATGCAGGAGAAAGAGACGCAGGTTTGATCCCTGGGTCGGGAAGATAGATCCCTTGGTGGAGCGCACGGCAACCCACTCCAGTATTCTGGCCTGGAGAATCCTATGGGTGGGCTGCAGTCCTGAGGGTCACACAGAGTTGGACACGACTGACGCGACTCGGCACTTGGCACAGGTGGCTCAGTGGGTAAAAAATCTGCCTGCAGTGCAGGAGACGTGGGTTCTATCCCGGTCGGGAAGATCCCCTGGAGGAGGTTATGGCACCCCACTCCAGTATCCTTGCCTGGAGAGCCCCATGGGCAGAAGAACCCGGTGGGCTACAGTCCATAGGGTTGCAAAAAGTTGGGCAGGACTGAAGCAGGTGAGCACACACGCATGCCACAGTGTTAGGTGCCTGCACGTTCCTTGGCTTGAGCCGTTTCTAATGCCTAGAAGGCTCCTGCACACGCCTGCCAGCATTCTGTGCGTGTCATTCTAGACTGAGAGTTGAATCACCTGAAGAACATATCTGATCCCCCCTTTCCCAGTTGAGAACCACTTCTCTGTGCCTTGGAGCTTCCTGTGCATGTTTATGCCAGTGTATTTTCTTATTCTTTTTTTATTTTTTTCACTGTGTCATGTGGCTTGTGGGATCTTAGTTCCCTAACCAGATGTTGAACCCAGGCCCTCAGCAGTGAAAGTGAGGAGCCCTAACCATTGGACTGCCAGGGGGTTCCCATTGCTTGTGTACTTTCAGTGTACTCAATTACAATTGCTTTTGTGACACCTTCACTGTATTGTAAACTCATGGGGAGTCAGCTATGTTTCATTCATTTCCAGCATTTTATTATGAAAAATTTCCAGCATATGTAATTGTAATAGCAGTCACCTAGATAACCAGGGCTTCCCTGGTGGCTCAGTCGGTGAAGGATCTGCCTGCAATGCAGGAGACGCCGGTTCAATCCCTGGGTTGGAAAGATCCCCTGGAGGAGGAAATGGCAACCAACTCTAGTATTCTTACCTGGGAAATCTCACGGACAGAGGAGCCTGGCAGGCCAGAGTCCTTGGGATTGCAAACAGTTGGACATGACTGAAGTGACTGAGTATGCACACACCTGCCTACATAGCCATCACCTACATTCTACCTTTAACATTTTGATATATTTGCTTTGTCAAATATCCACCCAACCATTGCTCCCTTCTATCTATTGATTATCCTTTTTTATTTTAGATGATTTTCAACCTGCAGACATTAGTGCTTTTCACCTCTATAGACTTCAGCCTGAAGGTCATTAAATGGAGTTCATGTTTTACTCATTATTATCCTTTTCTTTACATTTTAAAAATTGTGCCTGTTATTTTTATCATCAGGGCTATCTCAGTGCTAGTACTGAGGTTCTTCAGTTCAGTGGCTCAGTCGTGTCCGACTCTTTGTGACCCCATGAACCACAGCACGCCAGGCCTCCCTGTTCATCACCAACACCTGGAGTCCACCCAAACCCATGTCCGCTGAATCAGTGATGCCATCTAACCATCTCATCCTCTGTCGTCCCCTTCTCCTCCTGCCCTCAATCTTTTCCAGCATCAGGGTCTTTTTAAATGAGTCAGCTCTTTGCATCAGGTGGCCAAAGGATTGGAGTTTCAGCTTCAACATCAGTCCCTCCAATGAACACCCAGGACTGATCTCCTTTAGGATGGACTGGTTGGATCTCCTTGCAGTCCAAGGGACTCTCAAGAGTCTTCTCCAACACCACAGTTCAAAAGCATCAATTCTTTGGTGCTCAGCTTTCTTTATAGTCCAACTCTCACATTCATACGTGACCACTGGAAAAACCATAGCCTTGACTAGATGGACCTTTGTTGGCAAAGTAATGTCTGCTTTTTAATATGCTGTCTAGGTTGGTCATAACTTTCCTCCCAAGGAGTAAGCGTCTTTTAATTTCATGGCTGCAATCACCATCTGCAGTGATTTTGGAGCCCAGAAAAATAAAGTCAGCCACTGTTTCCACTGTTTTCCCCATCTATCTGCCATGAAGTGATGGGACTGGATGCCATGATCTTAGTTTTCTGAATGTTGAGCTTTAAGCCAACTTTTTCACTCTCCTCTTTCACTTTCATCAAGAGACTCTTTAGTTCTTCTTCAGTTCCTGCCATAAGGGTGGTGTCATCTGCATATCTGAGGTTATTGATATTTCTCCCGGCAATCTTGATTCCAGCTTGTGCTTCCTCCAGCCCAGCGTTTCTCATGATGTACTCTGCATGTAAGTTAAATAAGCAGGGTGACAATATACAGCCTTGACGTACTCCTTTTCCTATTTGGAACCAGTCTGTTGTTCCATGTCCAGTTCTAACTGTTGCTTCCTGACCTGCATACAGGTTTCTCAAGAGGCAGGTCAGGTGGTATGATATTGCCATCTCTTTCAGAATTTTCCACAGTTTATTGTGACCCACACAGTCAAAGGCTTTGGCATAGTCAATAAAGCAGAAATAGATGTTTTATTGGAACTCTTGCTTTTTCGATGATCCAGCGGATGTTGGCCATTTGATCTCTGGTTCCTCTGCCTTTTCTAAAACCAGCTTGAACATCTGGAAGTTCACGGTTCATGTATTGCTGAAACCTGGCTTGGAGAATTTTAAGCATTACTTTACTAGCTTGTGAGAAGTAATATAATAATTAAAATCCTTAGTTTTGTGCATTTGACTATAAGTGTATTTCATTTGAAAGAAGCAATTCATTAAGAGCTGGAGTAGAAAGAATTTAATAGAATAAGGATAATTATCATGGTTATTAGAATGATTTATTGTTTAAAGGCTGAACTAAATGCTAGGTAAAAAGAAAAGGTTAGAAGGGATAGTTTGACTTGGAGGATACCAAGAACTGACCTTACTAGGATTTTAATTGAGCCTTACTGATGCTGAGTTGAGTAGCGGGGGGCAGTTGTGGTTAGGCTGGGGAAGCAGAGGTGAGAATGAGCGCCTTTCATGGAATGCTGAAACAGACATTGTGATTGCAGCTGTAGGTTCAATTTCAGTAATAAAAAAAGCTTTGGTTTGTGCTCTCGGAGGATCTGGTCAGGATTGGGAGGGGTCTTGATAGTGTTAAAATATGACATGTCCAAAGAGGCTATTTTGTATTTTTCTTAAAACTCACAGTTTAAAAAAATACTCTCTTTTATCTAGTACTTTTTTCCTCCAATTGAACAAACTTGGGTTATTCAGAATTTCTAGAACCTGGCAGCTCCTGGTGTTTTTGTAAAAGATAGAAATTGGAAAGAAGATCCCAGTAGCAAATTGAAGTCTATATGGAATAAACTTTGTGAAGAGTTTCAACCGTGGTTAGCTTAAACTTGGGCAGCATCTTATTTAGGAAAGTCACGTTTTTCTGTCTTGTGGAAGGAAGAGTGGTATGGTGACCACTGGTGGCTTAGACTTTGGGCAGCATCTTAAGGACAGTCTGGGGGAAATGCATCATTAGGCTATGAGTTTCTGGCATTTGAGTGAACAACGGTTCAGATGATTAAGTGGCCTAAGAAGGAAGAAGGAAGTGTGTTTGCTTTTCTTCCCTAACTATTCATACCTTCTGTGTCGTAAAACTGTGTCAGTCTGTGTATCAGAAGTTGCTGATTCCATAACTTACAGCATCTTTTCTTAAAGTGGGATATGGACCCACCTACATAGGGGATTTGTGGATAATACAAGATGCCTGATACTTGTGTATAACAGAGTCCCTAGTTGTGGGTCCTGTGACCCTGCATTTAAACAAGTGTTTATATGATTCTTATGCCTACTGGAATTTAAGAGAACCACTTTCTTATAGATACGGTTTTCCATCATTTATTACGTGATTGCCTATATGTATGATGATAGAGCTATTGTTCCCCCTCGGGGACATACAATTACAAGCAACATGTGCTTATTTACTTTATAGGATTGATGGTAAAGTGCAGCTTTGGGGGATTTTCTGCTGCTCAAGATTTAGCTGGAGAACATTTTGTATACATAGAAGTAAGGAAAAATTGCTGTTTTTATTGCATGTATTGAACAACACGTGTAAGATATTTCAGGGGTTTTCTATGTGGTAGTTTCAGACATTTATATAAATATAGAGGAGGGAAACTGACACCTCTTTTGTAGTTGAAATTGGCTGATTCTCAAATCCTTAAGGGCTTCCCCGGTGGCTCAGCGGTAAAGAACTTGCCTGCAATGCAGGAGATGTGGTTCGATCCCTGGGTCAGGAAGCTCCTCTGGAGAAGGAAATAACAACCCACTCCAGTATTCTTGCCTGGAGAATTCGATGGACAGAGAAGCCTGGCAGGCTACAGTCCTTGGGATTGCAGAAGAGTCAGACACGACTTAGCGACTAAACAGCAAGTCTTCAAGAGTATTGAACAGCTAATATGTGGATGATCCTAACAGGACACCCATCTATTTGTGAAGCAAATATGCAGAAGGCAGCTAGGAGTTTTATTAGCTGTGTGACATTGTGCAAGTTTTCATAACCTTTTAGAAAAGAATGTTTAGGGGAAGTCGATGGTGTATTATGGAAACCATTTTATTAAGTATTTCAATACGTCTTGGCATGATAGTGTGAGGACGTTTTTCTTCCTCTTTGAAAACATTTATTTGTTTGTGGCTGTGCTTGGGCTTTCTGTAGTTGCCCGCGAGCAGGGGCTACTCTCCAGTTCCAGTGCACGGACTCTAGGGCACATGGGCTCAGTAGTTGTGGTTCACAGGGTTAGTTGCCCCGTGGCATGTGGGATCTTCCCAGACCTGGGATTGAACCCATCTCCCCTGCATTGGCAGGTGGATTCTTAACCACTGGACCACCAGGGAAATCCAGGACTTTTTTTTCCTTGCAGATTAATATAGAGGCAGCAAGGAGGATAGAAAAAGCCCTCTGTAAACTGAATTCCTCTTCTTTAAAAAACATACTTAAGAGGTGTTAGTTGCTCATTTGTGTCACGACTCTTTGCGACGCTGTGGACTATAGCCCATCAGTCTCCTCTGTCCATTGGATTCCCTGGTGGCTGAGATGCTAAAAATCTGCCTGCAATGAAGGTTTGATTCCTGGGTGGGGAAGATCCCCTGGAGAAGGGAATGGCTACCCACTCCAGTATTCTTGCCTGGCGAATCCCATGGACAGAGGAGACTGATGGACTACAGGGAAGTCGCAGAGAGTCAAACACAGCTGAGCGACTAACACACTAAACATACTTGGAGACAGATAAAATATACAAATCACAAAAAATGTGTAAGAGTGGGTAGGTAGTGCATCAGAGAAGCCTGGAGAATAGTGAGCTATTTAGCCTGAGGAGGTTGGATGATCTGAGAAGTCTCAAGTGCAAAAGATAATAACATCCTTTGTGTGTGGCAATGGCAGTAGATAAGGAGGTGAGCAAGCTTGAAGATAAAAGCGCTCGTGGACATGGTCAGATTAAGAGAGATTGTAGGGCTGTATGTAGTAACTATTGCGCAAAGACGCCATTATAGTAGGAAGTGATCTCTCTCCTTGGAAGTAGGGGAGAGAATGTTTTGCTTTTTGAAGTCAGCAAGAAAGAGATCATCATCAGCCTGTTAGGAATGTGGGCAAATGATATGAGCAGAGAGAGTATGGAAAAGACAGTAAGAATGACCATAAGGAAATAAGAGAAGTGCAAATTAAAACTAGAAGTATCAGGGACTTTCCTGGTGGTCCACTCGCTAAGACTGCATACTCCCAATGCAGGGGGCCTGGGTACAGTCCCCTGGTCAGTGAACTGGATCCCACTAAAGATGCCACAATGAAGATTGAAGATCCCACGTGCTGCAAATAAAACTTGGCACAGCCAAATAAAAAAATTAAATAAAATTTAAAAGAATTACAAGTATTGCTTCTTAGCCAGACCTATTTGGTTCCTGATTTTTAATATTAACAGCAAGAGTTCAGATAATGATAAATGCCTGGATAACGACAAATACTGCGTTATCCAAGTCTTTTGGTTTACAAGTTTTGAATAATGATGGATTTATTGAAAATGTATGTTGGGTTTCTGAGTTTGTGTAGGGAGATTCACTTGAATAATGATTTTTCATTTTAGCAGATTGAAAAAACTTGAAAGTCTTGACAGTGCTTTAGATGTACAGAAACATACCCAGGCATAGGTTGGTTACTGGTGGAAGTACAAATTGGTGTAACCTTTGTGTATGGAGACCAATTTTGATGTTATTTGTTAATATTACAAATGCATATGGCTTTTGGCCAAAATCGCCAATCATGTGCCAGTTGGTATGAAGGACAGTTTATGTTTTAGTTGACTAAAATGACCAGAGCAACATGGAATTAAATAGTTTAAGTGGTTAAAGAATAGTTTTGGTGTTCTAGTGTAGATTTTGAGGAAATTAATTGGAAGAAAGCATTTGGGTGATGAAGGGGGGACAAGCAACACTGATGGACACAGATTAAAAATTTTTTTTATTAAGATAGTCATTTGCATAAAATCCAAGTCACTCTTTTTAGTGTATAGTTCTGTGAGTTTTAGCAAATGAATATAGTTGTATAACCATGATCACAGCAACATACATTGCACGCGTACATGTTCAGTTGTGTCCAACTCTTTTGCGACCCCATGGACTGTAGCCTACCAGGCTCTTCTGTCCATAAAATTTTCCAGGCAAGAATACTGGAGTGGGTTGCCATTCCTTCTCCAGGGGATCTTCCTGACCCAGGGATTGAACTTCCCTCTTGCATTTCTTGCATTGGCAGGCAGATTCTTTACCACTGTACCACCTGGGAAGCAACATATATTACAGTTCCACTATTTCTACCCCCAAATCCCTCCAGTACTCCTTGGTGGATATTGGTCTTTCTCCCCAGTCTAAGCCCCTCCACTGATCTGTTTTCCATCCATAGATTTTTTTTTTTGCCTTTTCCAGACGGTCTTATAAATGGAATCATATCTAAGTAGCCTGTTGAGTTTGACTGCTTTCACTTAGAATACATTTGAGTTTCAGCTGACTCAGTTATATCAGAAGTTTGTTCTTTTTACTACTGAGTAGTAGTCATTCCATTTTGTGGATGTAACCTAATATACTTATCCTATTCACCAGTTGAAGACATTTGGGTTGCTTTCTGCCTTTTGGGGATTACAAATAAAGCTACCTAATTTTATAGTTTAAGGTTTTTACATTTGAGTCTAGGATTCATTTTGAGTTAATTTTTGTATACGTGCAAGTATGGATTAAGGAATTTTTTTGGCATATGGATATGCAGTCGTTTGAAAAGACAGTCTGTCTTTGTTGAAATGCCTTGGTACCTCTTTCAAAAACTGTGTGACCCTAGTGTGTGGCTCTATTTCAGGTCACTATTCTGTTGATCTGTCATAATCACCATCTACAATGTCTTGGTTACTGTAGCTTTATGGTAGGCCTTGATATAGTGTGTAGTGTGAGTCTTCCAAATACGTTCTTTTTCAAAATTGCTTTGGCTGTTCTGATTCTTTTACTTTTTCACCTAAGAATCCGTTTGTTGATTTTGGAGGAGGGGCAAGCTTTGCTAGGATTTTGATTAGACATTTTAAAGTGTTATTTTGGTATAATTAATACTAGAGTCATTGGAAGTTGGGAAAATAGGAGAGAGGTCCCATGTATCCTTCATTCATTTTCCACTGGTGAAACATCTTGCATAACTCCAGTACAATAGCAAGACAAAGAAATGGACATTGGTACAATCCACAGTTTATTCAGATTTTACAAGTTATATGTGTGCTTTTTTGTAAGATTGTTTTTGTGTGTTTATAATTCTATGCAATTTAACACACGTATTTGTTGTTCAGTTGCTCAGTTGTGACTCTTTGTGCAACCCCATGGACTGCAGCATGCCAGGCTTCCCTGTCCTTCACCATCTCCCGGAGCTTGCTCAAACTCATATCCATTGAGTCAGTGATGCCATCCAACCATCTCATCCTCTTATCATCCCCTTCTCCTGCCTTCAGTCTTTCCCAGCATCAGGGTCTTTTCCAATGAGTTGACTTTTCACATCAGGTGGCCAAAGTATTGGAACTTCAGCTTCAGCATGAGTCCTTCCGGTGAATAATCAGGGTTGATTTCCTTTAGGATTGACTGGTTTGTGACCACCACCATCAAGATACAGATCTGTTCCATCATCACAAAGATCCCTCATACTACTTACTTTCCTGCTGCCTCACCTCCTAATCCCTGTCAGCACTAATCTGTTCTCTGTAATTTTGTCATTTTTGGAGACTGTTCCGTAAATGGAAATCATGCAATATATACTGTTTGAAATTGACTCCCCCCTCCCCACACTCAAAGTACCTTTGAGATTCATCCAGGTTGTTATTCCTTTCTATTGCTGAGCCATATTTCATGGTTTGAACATACCACAGTTTATTTAATAACCATTAGTGAATGGATTAAGGATATTTGGGTTTGTATTAGTTTGCTTGGGCTGCTATTACAAAGCACCACAAACTGCGTGGTTTAAACAACAAATTTATTGTTTCACAGTTCTGGAGGGTAGAAATCCAGGATCAAAGTATCAGTCAAATTGGTTCCTCCTGGAGGCAATGAGAGAGAATACATTCCATACCTCTTCCCTAGCTTCTGGTGGTTTGCTGGAAATCTTTAGGTTTTCTTGGTTTATAGAAGCATCACCCTGATCTCCACCTTCATCTTTCTACGAGGTTTTCACTTCGTATGTTTGTCTTCAAGTTTCCCCTTTTTATAAGAATACCAGTCATACTGGATTAGAGCTCATCCTGAGGACCTCATTTTAAATTGATAACTTTTGTAAAGACCAAGTAAGGTCATATTTCAAGGCACTGGGGGGTAGGACTTGAAAATAGGAGTTTGGGGAGGACACAATTCAACCTATAACAGAGTTATTTTCAATTTTTAGCTATTACAAATAAAGCTGTACGTGTTTATTCATGTACATTTGTGTACATGTTTTTGTGTGGACATAGATTTTCATTTCTTGGGATAAATGCTCACGAGTAAGTTTGCTGATTTTTATGGGAAATGCGTGTATGGTTTTAATGAAATTTTTTATTGATACAATTTACATATAACATTGAGTAAGTTGAAGGTATATAGTGTGCTGATTTGATGCATTTTTATATTGCAAATATGATTACCACAGTAGCTTTAGCTAACACTTCAATTCTGTCACATAATTATCATTTCTTTTTTGTGGTGAACTGTTTAGGTTTTAGAAGAAATTGCCAAACTCCTTACCAGAGTAAAGAGGTAGCTGAGACTAGCTTGCATTGTTCAACCGAGTACTTCTAATTTTTTTTAAAGCTAATATTTCTTTGTTTTGCCATAAAGATACCAGCTTTAGTTCCTTTTTACTGTATAAATAGACAAAAAATTGTCAAAATACAGTATTCTAAGTATCAGTTGTGTTTTCTGTTTTTTTTGTTTGTTTTCTTCAGATCTGTCTTAATTTATAAAACTACTTTTTGAAAGCTATCAGTTAGGTTGTATAGTATGCTTGTTCAGTAGAAAGGAGTTCTCAAGTGATTGGTAAAATCTTTTTTTTTTTTTTTACTAGTTGGAGGCTAATTACTTCACAACATTTCAGTGGGTTTTGTCATACATTGATATGAATCAGCCATAGATTTACACGTATTCCCCATCCCGATCCCCCCTCCCACCTCTCTCTCCACCCGATTCCTCTGGATCTTCCCAGTGCACCAGGCCCGAGCACTTGTCTCATGCATCCCACCTGGGCTGGTGATCTGTTTCACCATAGATAATATACATGCTGTTCTTTTGAAATATCCCACCCTCACATTCTCCCACAGAGTTCAAAATGGTAAAATCTTATGAATATTTGATACAAGAGAAACTTGCTTGATAAAAGGATTTAAGTAAGTTTCTATTGTGATTTAAAGAAACATAAAATTTACCATCTTAACCATTTTTAGGTGGACCGTTTAGCAGTGTAAAGTAAATTGACATTACTATGAAACTAATCTCCAGACCTTTTTCATCTTGCAATTCTGAAACTCTATACCCATTAAACAAAACCTCCCTCCTCCCTGCCCCTCCCCAAAGAAAAACCTAGTAACCACCATTCTACTTTCTGTTTCTGTGAATTTGATACTTTAGATACCTCATGTAAGTAGGATCATACATATTTGTCTTTTTGTGACTAACTGGCTTTTTTTATTTACAATAATGTCTTGAAGGTTCATCTACATTGTAGCATGTGACAGGACTTCCTTTTTTGTTAAGGATGAATAATATTCCATTGTATGTGTATGCCATATTTGTTTATTTAGTCAGTTGTTGATGGACATGTGGGCTGCTTCCACTTCTTGGATGTTGTGAATTTCCTGCTATGAATATGGGTGTGCAAATATCTCTTGGCGACCCAATTTTCAAATATTTGGTATACATGCTTGGAAGTAAGAGATTCGCTGAAGTATATGGCAGTTCTATTTAAAAATTTTTGAGGTACCTCTGTATTTTCCATAATGGTTGCACAATTTTATAATCCTACCAACAGTGCACAAATGTTCAATTTTTTCCACATCGTTGCAGGCACTTACTATTTTCTTTTTTTTTTTATTCCAGCCATCCCAGAACATGTGAAGTGGTATTTCACTGTAGTTTGATTTGGTTTCAATTCAGATCCTTTGTCCATTTTTAAAATTTGTGTTACTTGATTTTTTTGTTGAGTTCCAGAAATTCTTTGTATATTCTGGGTATTGACCTCTTATCAGATATGATTTGCAAATATTTTCTCTCATTCTGTAGGTTACCTTTTCGCTCTGTTGATTGTGTCCTTTTATGTGTAAATATTTTGATGAAGTCTCATTTGTGCTTTTGGTGTCATATTTAAGAAATCATTGCCAAGTCCAGTGTTACGAAGCTTTTCCCCTATGTTTTATTCTAGGAGTTTTATAGTTTTAGGTCTTAAATTTAGATCTTTAATCCATTTTGAATTAATTTTTGTATATGGTGTGAGAGATGAATGATCCAACTTCATCCTTTTGCATATGGATATCCAGTTTTCACAGCACAATTTTATGAAGCAAAACCCCATGGAATGGTCGTGGCACCCTTGTCAAAAATCATTTGAGTGTGTGTTCAAGGGTTAATTTCTGGCCTCTTGCATCCATTTCATTCGTCTGTATATCTGTCTTTATGGCAATATTTCTACCTTTGTGATATGTTTTGAAGTCAGGAAGTGTGTTTCCTCAAGGTTGTTTTCTTTTTCCCTAAACTTTTTGTTTTTTGGACTCCCTTGAATTTTTCTATTTCTACCCAAAAAGACTTGGGATTTTGATAGGGATTGCTTTGAATCTGTATATTGTTTTGGGTAGTATGGGCATCTTAATATTAAGTCTTCTAATCATTAAACATAGAGTGTCTTTCCATTTTCTTGTGTGACTTAAAGCTTTAATTTCATTCTGCAATGTTTTATAAATTTCAGTGTTTAAGTCCCCTACGTCGTTGGTAGGTTTGTTCCTAAGTCTTCATTTTGGTGCTATTGTAAATGGAATAGTTTTCCTTTTTGGATTGTTAATTTTTGGTGTGTAGAAGGACAACTGACTTGTGTGTGTTGGCTTTATGTCCTGCAACTTTGCTGAATTTGTTTATTCTAACAGTTTTTTTGGTAGTGGGATGAAATCTTTAGAATTTTCTACATGTGAGACCATTTCATCCATGAATAGATAATTTTGCTTCTTTCTTTCTGATATGGATGGGTTATATTTCTTTTTCTTGCCTAATTGTTTTGGATTGGACTTCAGTACTATGTTGAATAGAAGTGGAGAGAGAGGCCATCATTGCCTTGTTCCTGATCTTACAGGGAAAGCTTTTAGTCTTTTACCATTAGGTATGATATTAGCTGCAGGCTTTTCATCAGTATTCTTTATTATTTTGAGGTTATTGTTACTGTTGTTTAGTTGCTAAGTTGTCTCCGACTCTTTTGTGATGCCATGAACGGTAGCCCACTGGGCTCCTCTGTCCATGGGATTATGTTGAGGTACCTTTCTTCATTGTCTAGTTTGTTGAGTGTTTTTATCATGAAAAGATGTTGAATCTTATCAAATACTTTCTCTATATTAGTTGAGATGATCACGAGGGGTTTTTGCTCTTCATTCTGTTACTATGGTACATTACAGTGATTGATTTTCATGTGCTGAAGCAGCCTTGCTTTCTGGGAATAAATCCTACTGTGGTCATGGTGTCTATTACTTTTAATGTGCTATTGAATTTGGCATGCTAATATTTTGTTGATGATTTTTGTGTTGGTGTTCATCAGGGATATTGGTCTGTCATTTTTTGTAGCATCTTTATTTGGCTTAGATTTAATTTTTTTTTTTTTGCTTTTATTTATTTTTTTTATATTTTATTTATTTATTTATTTATTTTTGGTCATACATTGATATGAATCAGCCATAGATTTAATTTTTAAAAAGTAATTTACATGTTTTAATCTTCATTTAGGAAAGGTTAAGTTTAGAAAGAATTAAAATAATTTTGGAGTACAATATATGTGTGACTCTCCCATCATTGTCATTGTGTAGAATTAGCAACCTTTTATATTGGAAATGGGAAGTACCTATACTATGTTTATAAACTTTAGTGTGAAAACATTTGATTTCTGAACTTTAATATGAATATAATTCAAGCCTATGAATTATATGCTCTGGATGTTAGTAGGGAAGGTTAGTGGTTTATATCAAGTGGATGCTAATATTAGATATTTTAATAAGGTGTTAACCTAATGAAAAGTGTAAGGGACAAGAAATATTAAATATGTAGCATATATATAATGTTTGTGATCATAAAAAATGAACCAAAAATATTGTGCTTGGTAGTAGTAACTGCAATTCTAAATTTTAAGATTAAATTTCCTACTGTTCTCTATAAAGTGATTTATTTTACACTGTTTTCTTTAACTGAACTGTATCTCAGTTGCAGTTGTATCTCTATTTCATATGGATTACTAATAAATGCTCAAGATTTCATTTAAATATGTTAGTGCCTTGAATAAATGTGAAAGTTTTTGATGTAACTAGAGAGCATATGAAATAAAAATGTGAATTTCCCTCAAAATCTGGGTGGGTTATCTTGTCTTTATCTGCTTTGTTTTGACATCTGCTATTGCTTGAGATATGTCAGTGAGCCAGTAGTACCCTCTATGAAGTGGGTTTGCTGGTAATACTCCATGGTGTTTATATCATGCTGTATGCCATTTACAAGTGTTAACACATGAAATTAGCTGGTTGCTGTAAATTTGATTTTCAGATCTAGACATTCGTTTATACCAGCTAATTTTGTCTCACCTCTGAAATGTTGAAAGCCACTCCACCCTCTAGTAATTGCTGTTGTTTAACTCATGATGACTTAACATACAGAAAGTTAAGTCAGTGGGGCACATATTTTAAATTAGTACAGAAGACGATAAATGCTGGTATTAATATTCAAGTATAAGTGCGATGAAGAGTGAACATTGACAATACTTTAAAAAGTGATTCATGGTCTAGCTGTTGACCTTGCAGACTGAGGTATGATTTTTAAGGTGACAGTATTTGATAAAACAAATATTTACCTGTTTTGATATCTGTTTTGTGATAGGGCCAGATACTGTCTAGTCAACTGCAGCTGGTTAGGCAAACTGGGGAATTAGCAGTCTTGGAGTTAAGAGAGCTGGTATGTGCCCACTATATCAGGTGTGATATGGTATCTGGTGTCTAGCAGCAATCATTGCAAGGATGGAGACAGATGAGAGGAGGACAGTATTGTGGCATTTAGATGAGGGCAAGCAGAGAGACACACACAGGCTTTTTGAGGTTGGTTCGAGGCAGGATTCCAGTTCCTGGGATGGAGCTGGTAGATACAGGAAGAACAAGGCAGAGTACTGATCCTTGGATGACTCAGGCACAGGGTACGACTGAGTACAGCGTGATGGAGTAGTGGGTCTGCAGGAGTAAGGGAGAAGCCTTTTCTCATCCCCCTCCCCCACCCCCACCATGGTAGCACTCCTTTATTGTGAAGTTAACCATTGTGTGCTAAATTTCTACAGAAATCAGAACTGATGGTCAAGAACTGGGGCAAGCTGAATAGATTGGGCCAGGTGATCCTAATTGTGGTTAGGATTTGAGTCACATTTGCAAAGTATTGGGGAATGTGGGTAGACAAGGAAATAAGATTGCTGAGCATCTACTATCATACATTTAAAAATAGGAGGGGAACAGGTGGATGTTTCCAGTTCTGTCTGGCTTAGTTTCTGGCAGTGTATAGTGATGCCAAATCTGTGTAGACTGTGCCCCAGCTTGCTCCTGCCCCTCTTCCTGAAAGTAAAAGTTGCTTTTGAAGTATTGTGGCGTTAGATGTGTTCACTTTGTCCACTTAGTTATTTCAGAAAGTTTCTGTTTTTTTTTTTTTTTTTTACTTTTGGTCTTCCCTTCCTTCTATATATTACTTTTTAAGTTCATAAGAGGAGATATATGACCTTTCCTATAGTTAGGAAATGTAGACAAGATTATTAATTCTCTTATGTATTTTGATTTCTTCTAGTCATACCTTCTCCAGATTACCTGTTCCTACTCTGAAACAGGTGCTACCATTAGAAATTCTTTAGGACTCCTTTGCAGTTTGTGGAAAGGAAAATATATTTGTAAATGATAATATGTGGTAGGTGTAATATGAGTATGCTATCAAGAAACATTTAGGTTAAAATTGTGTTGCTGGTCTGAGTATACATGATCATTGCTTGACTGTCATTCTTTTCACTCTGAAGTTTACTCAGAAGGCTATTAGCAGAAATTGTGGCTCTGACGGTTAAGAAGTCCCCTGCAATGCAGGAGATGCTGGTTTGATTGCTGAGTCGGGAAGATCCTCTGGAGAAGGGAATGGCTACCTACTTAAGTGTTCTTGCATGGCAATTCCTTGGACAGAGGAGCCTGGCGGGCTACAGTCCATGGGGTCACAGAGTCAGATACGGCTGAGAATGCACACATTTATATGCAGGGAGATAAACAGAGGGAAGAAAAACATCTTTTTGAGTAAGGCGAAATCTTTTTTAAAGGTTACTAATCATCAAAGGGGCAATAGTAGATTTTGTCTTTTGAAGGCAGGTATTTATGTCTAATTTAATTTTTTTGGTAAGCTTTTCATTTCTTGCCCTATGTATTCAATGTTGCCATGTATCATTTGACATGAGGAATGATAGTGACTTTCCTGTTTTGATTAAATATACTACTCCAGGAACTAGTCTCCAGCCTTTCACAATCTCATTCTAAAAGACAGACTTCTTTCTGCTATCTCCCAAGAAAAGTAGATAAGCCAATAAAAGGAACATACCTTTGGGTTTTGTCGGGAATTCATATAAAAGTTTCTGTTCTCTGCTAATCTTGAATAGGTGAACATAATAAAGATAATTTTATTTTAGAAGTCAGGATTTCTTATAGATGCTTAACTTTATAACATTATGTACCTGAAATATGAATAAATCAGGTTTTAGCAGCAGAGATAGTTTTGCAGTTCCTCAGATAGTTCAGATATTAAGAGAAGACATTGATAAATAAATTTCCACCCTCATAGTTTACTTTTTTTCTTACTAACAATAACATCATAATTAAAAATTTTAGGTTATTCACATTTTCACCACTCTGATACATCAGCTGTTTTCCTCTGTGTTGTTATTTGGTTAATATTGTAGCCTAATACAAGACTTTTAAGTTGTCAAACTTTACCCATGTTGCTGCACAGTCATAAAAGTACTTTCATTGTATAAATATTAATTACATTTTTGTACTATAAGTTAGTTCATGGCTGGACATTTAGGTAGTCCCTATTTTTAAGTGTTTGTATTATAACGATGGTGACATTTCAGAAGGGTATATACATTTCCAAGATGTGATCCTTACAGATAGAAGAATGTAATAACCCCTTTTGGGCGAGTGTTAAGGGGGTAATGTGTATACGGTATATGTGCTGAATTTGCTAGCTTTTAGCAGTTATTTCTGCATTTTCAGGGAGAGAATTAACACACCAGCTACTTTCAGTGCTCTTCCCACTCCCCAGTAATATGTGGATTTTGAGGGACCTTGTTAGTGATGACTTTGTTTTGTAGCTTTTATTTTCTATCTTGAGACCCCTTGGGATTGAATCATTCTTTTATAAAAAGAGTTCTTATTTAAGGTTTTTAAACAATATCAAAGAAAAGCAGATTTTGTGTGTGTGTGTGTGTGTGTTGTGTGTGTGTGTGTGTGTGTGTGTGTGTGTATTTTTTTACTCTTTCAGGCATGGGTGGGTAGTTTTAATCATTTAAGTCATTATTTGGAGTTTGGAGTTAAGGATGCAAGCATGGGGCTTCCCTGGTGGCTCAGACGGTAAAGCGTCTGCCTGCAATGGAGGAGACCCAGGTTCGATCCCTGGGTCGGGAAGATCCACTGGAGAAGGAAATGGCAAACCACTCCAGTACTCTTGCCTGGAAAATTCCATGGACTGAGGAGCCTGGTAGGCTACAGTCCATGGGGTCTCAGAGTCGGACACGACTGAGTGACTTCACTCACTCACTCAAGGATGCAAGCATACTTATATATTTAATATGTATTTGTGTCTATGTGCTAGAGTAGTAGTTATCCAACAGGTTTTCAGAAGTGGAAGAAGAAAGTTTTCGTTATTAAATTAATTAACCTAAGCATATTTAATATTGATAACTTGAAAAGTATAGTAATCAAATTTCAGCTTTTAGGTCTCTGTTTATATCAAAAGCAGTACTACTGAGAGCGTTTACTTGAATTTAATGTATAGAATAAAAAAATATATATAT
The DNA here is from genome assembly GCF_019320065.1 of Cervus canadensis. NCBI lineage: Eukaryota > Metazoa > Chordata > Mammalia > Artiodactyla > Cervidae > Cervus > Cervus canadensis. The sequence continues at coordinate 132,491,860 of NC_057419.1, read as the reverse complement.
ATAATCACCCATTACTTTTTCACCTAGTAATTATATATTAATATACTCAATAAATCTTTAATGGCAGTGTATTATGCACTTGAGCCTAAGGAGGTGGTTTTACTTTAAAGTATATTATTCAACCTATCAACAAATGTGTTTGCTTAGGTTTCAGTAAGAAGCAGCAGAATCTAGTTGTTATTGGTTGTATTTTTTTCCCAAAAGGAAAATAGTGATTGAGAGTTGAAGCAAATTTCATTTCTATGATTTATCCTCCAAAGCTGTTAGAATGTTAACTCTCTTATAGTAGCTACAGAGAATTGGTACAAATACTAAAAATCTCAAGAGTTTTTCTTTGACATTAGGTGAGAGCTCCACCTTGTGATCTTTGAGCATATTTCTTAAAAATTAATAACCTACATACAGTAGGCCTGAAATGTTGTGGTGGGTTTAACTATTAAACTTGCACTTTTATTTGAGCTTTATGTATTCTTACAATTTCTGGATTCCCAATTTAGGTCAAATGGCATTAAGTACACTTAAAGACTGTGAATTTTTTAATGAAAATCTTTGAGGGAGGCAAATTGTACTTCTATATAGCAATACACATTTAAAATAAAAAGGGGAAAATTCTAAGTTCTTCCTGCAGATAAAGTTTATATTTTTGAAAGAAAAGTAAAAGCTCAGGATACATGGAGTTTAATATTATGTTTAATAGTAAGTGGCAGTAGAGGTAGGTGCTTTCTCTTAGAGATAAATATATTTTCACATTTATTGTTACAGGTAGTTCTATAAGGGCAAGGATCATTGATCCCCTGTTCATCACTGTGCGCCTAGTGATCACCATTACATTTGACACATGGTAGATACTTTTCCTTGGATGGATGGATTTTTTTAATATTTAGAAACTTTAAAAAGCAGGTGTTTCACTGGGGTAGAGAGTTGGCTAGTTAATGGTTGTTTCTAAACCTATAAGACCCTGGGAAAATGCTTCTTTTTAAAATACAGATACTTTGTCTAGGAGATTTACATCTTTATAAATTCTGTTTTTCTTTTGTGTTTGCTTTGGTTTCTAATTACCAAATATGTGTTAGTATCGCCCTACTTTGAGCAAAATAATTTGACCTGGCAAGACTTCTTATACACTAGAAACTAATTTTATGTTATTTAGAGGAATACAGTATATCATACAATACCTGTTTTATTTAGTGAAGTGAAAGTGTTAGTCGCTAATGTGTGGTCTGACTCTTTGCGATCCCATGTACAGTAGCCTGCCAAGGCTCCTCTGTCCTTGGGATTTGCCAGGCCAGAATACTGGAGTGGGTAGCCATTCCCTTCTTGAGGGGATCTTCTGAGCCAGGGATTGAACCTGGGTCTCCTGCATTGCAGGCAGATTCTTTGCCATCTGAGCCACCAGGGAAGCCCGTTTTATTTAGTGCTGTCTGCTTTTCAGAGCTGATTCATTCTTTATGTCCCTTGGGAGCATACATTTATGAACTGTCTTTAAAGTCTGCTTAAAAACTGTGTATTAATATTTAGGGAATGCACGAAGTTTGGTTTTATAAAGCGCTCAGACAAAGGGGTGGGGGCAGCTAGGGAGACAGACACAGCAAGTCTTTATTTCCATTTTGCCATCTAGATGATGTGTTGATTAGAACTGATTAACTCTATACCTCTCCAGCTTACTAAATAAAAATCAAAATAGTTTTCCTTTTTAAAAATAGTTTTCTTTCTAAAATAAGTTGGGGGCTGCCCTGGTGGCTCAGTCAGTGGTAAAGAATCCACCTACTATTGCAGGAGACATGGGTTCGATCCTTGATCTGGGAAGATCCCATATGACACAGAGCAACTAAGCCCATCTGCCACAATTACTGAGCCTGCACTCTAGAGCCCGCATGCTGCAAATACTGAAGTCCACGTGCCTAGAGCCGGTGCTCTGTAACAAGAGAAGCTACTGCAGTGAGAAGCTCCTGCTTGCTGCAACTAGAGAAGAAAGCCATGCATCGGTGAAGACCCAGCCCAGCTCAAAATAAATAAATAAAGTAATAAAATAAGTTGGGATTTTTAGGAGGCTGGAGTGTATCCTATATGTGATGACAAGTCTCAACTCTGATATACTACTTATAGTTCTTAGGTTACAATAAAAAATAAAACCAGATTAACAATTAGTGGTCTTGAAGGGTAACAATCCTGGGATCATGATTTAGTGTGAGAAGACCATTCTACCAGTCATACCTAATAAAGATTTTACAATATGAGTATTCTTCAGAGAAAAAGAAAACTCAAAGTGGTGGTATAGACAACCCTTGATTAGGGTCTGTTTTGTGTATTATTGATCCTTGTTTCTCCTCTTCATTATTCTGCTGTTCATAGTAGCTTAATTAGAATGAGCAAGGAAATGCAGTGTTTTGGATGTTGTTATATTAATTACATACCAATAGCCATTTATGATGTGTTTTAGAGATTTAAAATTAATGGAAAAATTGATCAGTTTCCATTTAGAAGATCATTCATGAGAAGAACTTCTCATCACTATGTGGTATTTGAAGATTTATTAACTAATTGGATATGTTTAGTCTTTAGGTGGCCACCAAGTATGATTCGCTTGGAAATAAAAGCATAAAGTTTTAAAACAAAGTTATACATAAGATTAAGAGCTTCAGACCCAGCCTATTTTCTCTGTTATAGGCTTGTCATTTGCTTTTTTAGACTACCCTCCTATTGAGGAATTGCATCTTCCTATGGCCAGGCTTAGTTTGGTCACAAATGCATTCATCTGTTGTTCATATGACATTACTGGTGTTAAGTTCCTTGAAGGAATAGATCAGTCTGGGCTAACATTTTTTCCGTTTTCCTGTTAAATGCAGGTGGTATTATCATGAAGCAGTTAGTTATTAAAAAACAGGCTTTGGATTGCTATTTTTCTGTGATAGAATAATCTGTTTTAAAAATGTTTCAAAATTATATCTTAGATTTTTAAAATTAGCTCCTTTTAACTATACATCATAAGCAAAAGCTAGAGAATTTTTAGGCATTTTGTATTACGGTTTAAACTTGTCAGAAAGATTTTACAATGAGTAAAAGTCACATTCTGTTTCTAGTTAGGGCATCTATTTTTTTTTCTTCTTAGTTCTGCCACTTTATTGCTACCAACCCATCTCCCTCCACCCTTGTGCACACATGCTCAGTCATGTAACCCCATGGACTGCAGCCCGCCAGGCTCCTCTGTCCATGGACTTTTCCAGGCAAGAATACTGGAGTGGGTTGCCATTTCCTTCTTTAGGCATCTATCTTTTTTAAGCCATGCTAGAGAATTATAACAAATTCTAAAAAATAATTGTAATAGAAGCTTTTTTCTTTGTATTTGTTGTTACTATTGTGGGGCTACAACAGTTGTAACAAATCCATATCTAGACAAAGCAGTCAAATGCAAAGGATAGAAATCCTTATTTACTAAAACAGTTTAGCAGACACTTGGAAATTTAGTTTTTGGGTAGATACCCTTCCCAACATTTTTGGTGTGTTTATAATAAATATGGCATTTCTTCTCCCCACCCCCTATCATTTTTAAAGGAATTGTCTGCCTTAGAAGAAAGAAGCAAACCATCATTTTACCCACATAAATATATGAATACATTTCTGACATTGGGGCGTTACAGAAGATGATAAAGAAATGATAGCAGCTCCAGAAATACCAACTGATTTTAATCTACTTCAGTAAGTATATTGTGATAATTTCTAAATACTTGTTTTTTTCCACAAAATGGGAACTGTATTAACTTCAGTTAAAGTTACTTCTGCTTGAGAAGATACAGTGTTTCAGTATAACATAGCATGCATACTTTGAAATAGTTTATACCAATGCTTACTGGGCTCTGTAATAGTAATTCCATGTCTTTTTTTTTGTAGTGTGCTTATTTTGTAATTTAGATACTGGAAAATTTATTATTTTTACTGTTCAGTTCTTCGAGTCCATACTTGGTTTTACAATAACAACTGTTTTGAAGGGAGTGTCATGAAATTCTTAAAATGTTACGTGTCCTCATTAGTAAGGAATATATACCATGCAATAGTATTTAGGATGTAATATCAGATTGTCAGATTTCTTTTTAAGATCAAGTGACAGACTGAAACAGATGTAGGAGGTTAGGACATGCTCTCCTTTTTTTCCCCAGAAATAAATTACATGCTCATTGGTTCATAAAGTTATTTCAACATAGGTATTTTCTTTACCTTTGTCTTAAAAACTACCTATATGCCTTCTTCAACTTTTATTCTCATTACTCTTTAGTGTTTCATGTAGGAAAGAATTTGAGCTACTATTTGCAATAGTGATTTTCATTCTAAGCTCCAGTTTCATGAGATGCCTAAGAGTGAACCTTTAAACTGCTCGTGGACCCTATTAACTTTACACACACATATACCACACTATGTTTGTTATTAGGATCTTTATAAGACTTGATTTTAAAACAGATCCTGGTTGCTAAACATTTTGAAAACAACAGACATCCTTGTACATAATGGTGGCTGGTGTCTGCTTTTGATATTTTATAGATTTTTATTTTAAAAATACTGTTATCATTTTCAGACTATTGAGTCTACTAGGATATTACCAGTATTTCAAAGCATGTTTTTTAATATGATTTTAGTCCCAGTTTGTATTGACTCTTCTTAGTTTCTTGAGGAAAGCTTCTTGCTTTTCTTTTAGTTTCTTTGAGGGAGGATATGGGATAATCTTAAAAAAATTAATTCTTGGTTTGATTATTATAGTATTATCTTATGAAGTTTCTCAAATATGCTAATACAGTAGAGATAATTTTAAAAGTTTTTGTTATAGAGTATTGACTACTACAATATCTCAAGTAATTAGGACCTGAAATAGGATAATCAGTTCAGTTCAGTTGCTCAGTCGTGTCTGACTCTTTGCAACTCCATAGACTGCAGCATGTCAGGCTTCCCTGTCCTTCACCAACTCCCAGAGCTTGCTCAAACTCATGTCCATCGAGTTGGTGATGCCATCCAACCATCTCATCCTCTGCCGTCCCCTTCTCCTGCCTTCAATCTTGCCCAACATCAGAGTCTTTTCCAGTGAGTCAGTTTTTCGCATCAGGTGGAAATAGGATAATAGATAAGAGGAAATTGCTGTTGTGGAGGTAAACTAGGCAGTATTTGATTGGGTATGTGAGGTTGGGGCAGGGTAAAGAGAAATGAGTGGAAGATTCATTCCTGTGACAGATGACTAATTGAAGTTTCAGGCCACTAAAAGGTTAACCCAGTATACTCTGTGAACACATTAGCATGTTGTAATTTCACCTAGGATAGATTTTTGTTGTTGGTTTGATCTTAAAAACAAAGGGAAGCCAGAGAGAAAGACAGACTCAGAAGAATATTTCTTCTCTAGTTTGGGATTTTTTTTAGACTGTCACCTGATTACTCCAGTTTTCTTCAGAAGGTTTTCCAGTTAGTAATTAAACCTGTAGTGGCTCATTCTTTTAGTTGGGATAGCCTGGAGATGAGAATTAAGAGTGTGATTGAGCCATTGATTACTCTTCGGTCATTGGAATATTGGCAAAGACTAGTGATTGCTGACTTAGGGCATTTGCTGAGCTTTCTAAGGGAGCTAGTGTCCCACAGATGTCTTGGGGAAGAAAAAAGTATTACTGACACACCAAGATGTTTAAAAACATTTTCAATTTTTTTTTTTGTAAAGCCATTTAGGCATGTGGGAAGATTATTGATGACAACAGTCTTAACATGTAAGAGGTGTGAGTTTCAGGGTTAATATTAAGTAGTCATTCTGGTTTTAGTGCATTAACTATGGGAAATGGTGTTTATTACAGGCTATTTTCCTCGCAGCATTGTAGGACATAGTTAGGATTGCCAGTATCTTCAATACATTGCTTACATAACTTTGTAGGTAAGTGCTATAAATAGTAATTTTTTACCCCTGCTAGCATCTTAGCCATTATTTTACATTTATAAAAAGTATTCCTAACTCACAGCCTCTGGACAACTGGTTATTATAGCAATAAAAGTGGAAATAGAAGAAGTTTAGAGAAGACTAGCCTTTCACTTGGATTCTATTTATTTTAAAAACAAAACGGATAATAGTTTTACACATTTAAAATGGTACAACTTTTATCTTTTATGTGTTTTTCAATTCTAAAAGCCGTTGTGAGTGACCCAAATACCAAGTGTGCCTTGGTTTAAGCATTTAAGGGTGGGTATGTTACTACTATTTAGATAGATGGACCCAGTTTTACATATATAGGAAGCATCACCCATGTATATTTAAATTGATTTACTTCCATTATCCCTTGGGCTTCCCTCGTAGCTAAGTCGGTAAAGAGTCTGCCTGCAATGCAGGAGACCCGGCTTCCATCCCTGGGTCAGGAAGATCCCCTGGAGAAGGAAGTGGCAACCCACTCCAGTATTCTTGCCTGGAGAATCCCATGGACAGAGGAGCCTGGCAGGCTACAGTCTATGGGGTTGCAAGAGTCTGACATGACTGAGCCAAGCACATATGCACACTTCCATTACACCCTAGAAAATACAGATTATACACAACACCCCTTCTACTCCAAAATGAGGGGCAAAATGAGAACTATAAATTGGCATCTTAGAGATTAAAGAGACTTCAGAGATTTCCTTTTTTCCTGCATAAATATTATTTGTAGATGTGAAGATTGAGAGGTTGTCAGTTGTTCAGGGTCACACAGTTTCCTAGTACTGTATTAACTAGAAACAGTTCTCTCGACTAGCTCACTACCTTTTTACTTTATAAAAGATTTTGATCAGTTAGCATACTTCCCTACTCTGTTTCAAATGATTTAGTTTGTAAAAATGTTTATGTATAATCTTTCAGAAATACATGTTACACTTAGATTTATAAATATTTTGGGATGATGTAGGAAAGGTCATAAGAGCCTTAATATTGCTAAAATTACCTAATAAAAATTATCTCATATCTAGTGCTAAAATACAATTTTACCTGCATACCATGATCTCTGAATCAAAAATGAAACCAGCCATTCTAATAGAACAGCACAGTTCCTAGAGTTAAAGTTTGAGAGCCTCTGTTTTCGTTTTTATACTCTGGTAAAAGTTAACAAGATAAATGTGTAGACATTTGTGTTTTAGATTAATGTTTTTGTGATATATAATTTTATATGTTTGGTAATACGCTATGATATGATACTTTGGAAAAGCATCTTAATTACATTTAATGCTAATGTAGTCTTGTAATGAGTTATCCTTTCTTTTAGAAAATATGGCAAAATTTAGAAACTCCATTTACATTTCTAAGACAGCTTTTAAATAATTGCTTATCTTTTTGTCGTAGGGAGTCAGAAACACACTTTTCTTCTGACACAGATTTTGAAGACATTGAAGGAAAAAACCAAAAGCAAGGCAAAGGAAAAGTACGTACAGAATATGTGTCTTTAATTTGGTTCTTAAGGTCATACTTAGACATATGAATATATGTATGTGTGTGTGTGTGTATATATATATAGTATTTTTAGTTATGTCTCAGGTGTTGTTTTCTTGTAAAAATGCTTTTTTCTACTGATAAGTATGGTAAACCTTTGAACACATGTGGTTTCTTTGACTTCTAGATCAAAATACCTTTTGATTCTCTACTTCTACTACTATAAAGTTGGAATTACTAAGTCATTATTTCCAGTAGTTTATTTTATAAAGCATTGTATGCCAAGCAAAATACGATATTCTATTGGTTTTATTTTTATTGACACGAGTAGTCCAATATAAAGCAAATTGGTAAATTTCTTTTTCCAAAGCACCCTAAAAATGTAGCCTACGAGGTTTACTATTGACAATGACTCTTTATGAATAATGTCAAGGATAAAAATGAACAAAGTGAAGTTCTGAGTCAATAGAATGCAAGTTTAGAGTATGAGTGGATAGCCTGAGAGATGTGGATAACTTAGTGAATGGTTAAATTATTTTGGAAAGTACCTTCGACTCTGTGCATGTGTAAATACGTTGTGCAAAAGATGACTCTTTGTTCAGCATTTTCTTTGCCAAAGTGAATTTTGGATTTATATTTTCTCATGACACATTTACTTAAAAATGTCTAAATAATGCTGACATGTATGATGAACAGCGTAAAAATTTCTCATTTTAAATATGTAAACATTTTGATGAACATACACACATATATAAACATGCACGTAGAATTTTACTTAAATGGAATCAAACTATGCAAACTGTTTCATTTGCTTTTAAAACTTAATGGTATGTTGTCAGAAGCTTTCCGATCAGTGAATTTTTCCTCTCTGTAATTTTTGATGGTGTCATAGTATCACATTTTTTTAAAAAAAATTTATTTATTTGACTGCACAGGGTCTCAGTTGTGGCATGTGGGATCTAACTCCCTGACCAGGGATCCAATCTGGGTCCCCTGCATTGGGAGCTCGAAGTCCCAACCACTGGACCACCAGGGAAGTCCCATAGTATCATATTTTATATATGGAACATAATTTATTTAACTAGTCCTTGGAATACCTTTTTAGAGTGCACATAATCCTTGTGTTTCATATTTCCTATGCACTCTTAGTCTCTTAAAAAGTAGTAGTATGAGAGAGAACATGTGAATGAATATACATGTTAACTCATGACTATCCAAATACAGCCATAACTCTAGTGGGTAGTTTACAGTTATTCATTAGAAAGTTATTTTTTATTGGTTCTGCAGCCATCTTTCAAAACCGAAATTCTGCTTTTGGCTTTGATTTAATTTGCAAATTGGGATAAGACTTACAGTGGCATCTGAATAGAGTAGCCACTGCCCTTGGTTATTAGGGGGTCAGATCAAAGATTTATTGTAACAATAATCATATTTTGACCCTATACTATGTATGTTTGATGCACTGTGCTAATAATTTTACCTGTTATCTAACATTTGAACAACCCCATAGATTAGAAAACTTCTTTATTTTTATAGACAGTAAACTGAGGTCTAGAGAAGCTTAATGGTTGAGGAATTGAGCCCACATTTGTTAAAAGATGGTACTCTTAATTCACTATAGTATATACTACCTCATAGTCTTTTCTTAATAGGTTTTTCCCCCTACAAGATTAGCTTGTTTACTTCTTGTACTTCCCAATATTGTCTGCTTTTGCACGTTGTTTTTTGTAGCACAGCGTATCCATTGAACCATTTTAATTGTACTAGTTTTTCATACCAACAGGGAATATTGAGGCATGTGATAGATAAATTGCAAATATATAGCTCTATGTTAATTAACATGAACATTTTATACTTTTCTAGTGTACACTTTGTAGTTGAGCTTTTCTTTTACCATTATCTCTGAAATTTTTTTTTTTTGCTGGGGAAGCCTTTCTTTCTTCAATTAGGAATTAGTGACTTAGGTTCACAAAGACTGAAGATCATTAATAAAATAAGGTAAATTAACAAGTAGTATCTCTCATTGGTTAGGAAGGGGATTTGAAGTAGTTCTTAAGAGTAGGGTGGTTTTAGATTTTTGAAGGAGAAAGAACCCTTTATAGAACAAAGCATGGAAATACACAGTCAGTGGAAGTGAATTTGTAGACCTGGCTATAGACCAGTGATTTGCAAAGTATGGCCTGTTTTTGTACTACCCGTGAGTTAAGAATGGTTTTAACATTTTTTAAGGATAGTAAAGGTAAAGAATATGTGACAGAGACAGTATGTGGCCTGCAGAGCCTTAAAAGTATTTACTATCTGATGCTTTTATAGAAAGTTTGCTGACTGTTGCTCTAGATCACAGAAATGTGTAGATCTAGAAGAGACCCTCAATCCTCTGTTCTAATCTGTAAAGATTTTAATGCAGCTCTGGCATTTTAGAAATGAGAACTCTGAGTTGGGGAGTGACTTTTTAAAAATAATGTATAAATGCTATTGGAGGTGTTTTATATCTGAGGCATGTGGGCAACCATTTCACTGATTATGAAGTCTCCACACCCAGCATTGACAACTTTCTTATAAAGGGGCTTCACTTCCACAGTATTTGTTAATTGAATTTTCGTGATAAATAAGTGTTGAAGGGAGGGCCCAGGACAAGAATGAGATTGATATACCCATTCGTACTGCTTAGAATTGTCAGTTGAGTGCAGTGATTTATAAGACTAACAATAGACATCAAGTTAAAATGTTGAACTAATTACAAGTTAATTATTTCACAGAGTTTTGTTATTGCTGCTGCCCACTACAGTCTGTACCCGAAAGCAACAATCCTATGAAGTAGGCACTTTTATCTTTTTTTACTTTTATTCTCATTTTGCAAATTAGAAAATCTCTCTGAAGCACAGTGTGGTTAAGTAACGTGCCAAAGATCCCTCAGCTAACAGGAGTAGAAATTTGGGACCCAGTAGTCTGTTAAATCTACAGAGACTGTGCTCCAAATTGCAGTGTTACATGAGGTATATGGCAGTATAAGTGAAAAAAATCGGTACAACAAAGAGGCTGTCATAACCATATAATTTCACTGTGACATGTGTATGGCACTCTGCTTTAGGTCAGGTTTGAGTATTTTATAATTATGCACCCTATCAGCTGCTTCTGTAGCTTTATTTTGAACTCTTAAGGATAAGGATGTAACTTAATCAATTTGTATCTTTATGCAGACTTGTAAAAAAGGGAAAAAAGGCCCAGGAGAGAAGGGCAAAGGTGGAAATGGAGGAGGAAAACCTCCTTCTGGTCCAAACCGAATGAATGGTCATCATCAACAGAATGGAGTGGAAAACATGATGTTGTTTGAAGTTGTTAAAATGGGCAAGAGTGCTATGCAGGTAATGTTTATTGTGTTCTTCCCAGTTCATTTGTACATTGTGAACTTTAGCGAGTTATATAAAATATATCCCTGATTTTTCTAATATGTAAAAAAACTTTTTCACGCTGCTGCTGCTGCTGCTAAGTTGCTTCAGTCATGTCTTACTGTGCGACCCCATAGACGGCAGCCCACCAGGCTCCGCCGGCCCTGGGATTCTCCAGGCAAGAACACTGGAGTGGGGTGCCATTGCCTTCTCCATGTAAAAAAATTTTTTCACACTACTTACTATAAAAAAGGAACAAACTAGTCAGGAAACTAGGAATCTGTCAGTTCAGGCATAAGACCTTTAAGCTGTGTCTTGAGTCATTTTCTTCTGTATTATTTTTTTAATGGCATCTCACAAAAAATTATTTGGTCAAAAAATATGCTGCTATAAACCCTGACTGGGATGTTTCAATTTCCCCTGAATTTATATAGTGGCTGTTAAAACATGAAATTCTTTACACATACAGAATTCTTGGTTGAGTGACCTAATGTAGTCACTATCCACTTGAGTGAATTATTTTGATCACTGTTGTCTATTGCAGATTTTATTACTTGTGCTGTTTCTTAGCACAGGAGTACAAAGTTAGAGTCACCCATGTCAAATTATCCTAATTTTGTTTCTTCATAATTTTATGACAACAGAAACTTTTTGGCTTTATACCCATATGGTTTTTAAAAATTGAATCAACACTATACTCAATATACATATTTAATGAAATTATTATAAAATATTAATTGAAACTAATAAATAAAATTTTTTTACATGTAAGGGATTGTTAGCTTTCGAACCATCACCGATTGTATAGTGCAGTGTAGTTTCTTGAATTTGAATTAACTCATTTATTCATATATGGTTAGCTTTCATATATTTGTAATTAGGATGTGGATTTTATTTCTTGTTTAACATTTTAAATTATTGTTTTGTGTACACATTAAAAAAATAATGTCTTATATTACTGTGCTATGGTTTATTTAGTCATTCCCTGATTTCAAAAATTACCTTCCTCTCTCTAGTTCCCATTTTGGATTAATTTTATTAAAGAGATAAATTATCTCTGTCATACTGTATACCATTTTGTTACTTTCCTTTTTATATTTATATTATACTTTTTGTCTGTAATATTTTGTTCTGAGTGGTTAAATGCATTAATCTTTTTTCCCAATATTTTGTCATTTTTGTTACCATCAGAAATCTCAACTTATATCTACACTCATTAGGCTATTCTATTTTTGTCTAGTTTGTAAGTGGGTTTTTTTTTTATTAACTTTTTGGCACATCATAAATTTTTAATAGAAAATGTGAAGACTTAGCTTTATATTTCTTTTTGTTAATGGTATATCAGTGTTTAAAGAGCAAACACTTTCCTTATTTTTGTGTTGCTTATGGTTTGTCATATGTTAAGATTGTACCTTTATGCCATTTGTCTTCTAAATGTGCTTTCCGCCTTAAAAGCAGTATATCCACAGTATCCATTGACTTCCCTGAATCATCTCTCCACCTCTAGTTTGTTTTGTGTACTCCCACTTGTGTTATCTTTCTAACACCAGATTTGATCAAGAAAGTCTCCTGTTTACAAACTTCGAAGAGTTCTTCCTTATCTAAAAGTTCAACCCTGATTTCCTTATGGCATACTTGCTGTTCTCTAGCCACCATATGTTGTATGCCTCTAGACCTTTCTTTTTGTTTTTCTGACTGCCTGAAATAGTCTTATTTTTCTCCCTTCCATATCACACAGGATTGACTAATTCAGATATCACTCTTTTAGCGGGGAACATTCGTGGATTCTGTCTCCTTCTTCCCTTGAATGTATTTCTTACTCTTCTCTTTTCAGTATATTACAGTTATGCACATGTCTGAATTTGCTTCTAGATTGTTAATGCCTAGATCGGGGACTGTGTATTATTCATTTTTTTGTATCCCCAGGATATCCCTATTTCGGTAATTATAAGTGAGAGTGAATAAGTACAGGACTCACTGTCAGTTTTAAAATAGTTCTTTAAAAAGAAGAAATCATGCTTGTGCCCCTAGTTCTATTAGATAATAGATAATTGAATTTTATTGAATGAGTTTTTAGTATACAATTTGATGGTTAAATTTTTAAATATATTTCATTGTGATAGCTTGTATTATTTACTATTTGTATTTTATTTGTATTTATTACAGTGGCCTTATATAAATTCTAGTATAAATTCTACTTTGAGCTTCGTGAATAACTTTTTGATGAGACGTGGTGATAATTTTGTAAGATTTCATTAAATACTTTTGTATCCTTACTGGTGAGAACAGCCCTTGTTCTAGTTATCAGTTGCTGCATAACAAACACCCCAAACTAAGTGATGTAAAAGAACAACCATTTTTTTATATGATGCTTAGTGATTCTGTGGATCTAGAATTCATACAGAGGTACGTAGGGTTGTCTCTTCTATGCATCCATCCATGATGCCTGGGGTCTTAGGTGAGATAGCTTTAATGCCTGGAGGTGACAAAAGCAGGGACTGTGATCATCTGGAGACTTCTTTATTCATGTTTGGTGCCTAGTCAGGAGTGACTGGAAGGCTGGGCTCACCTAGAACTGTTACCTTAAGTACCTACAAATGGTCCTTCCATGTGACTTTGGCTTCTTACTTTACTGTAAGAAGTAGCTTCTGGGTTAGAGAGACTGTACTGAGAGGAAGTGTCTAGTTCTATAGGGCTGCGAGAACCCAGTGCAGAAGTTGAAGAGCCTTCTATGACCTAATCTTGGAAGCATCATTTTTACCGCACTCTGTTCTAGAGAAGGGGACATAGACTTCACTTCTTTTTGAGGAGCAATGTCAAACAACTTGGGGCCATGTTTTCAAACTTCCATAGTCACATAATATATTCTCTTGATATTTATTGCTTGTATCATATTTGAGAATCATCTTAAAAATGTTTCTTTCATAAATTGAGTTGGTTGACATACACAAGCTGCTGTAAAGTATAGAAAAAGACGAAAATCTAGAAATTAAGCATTTTTTTTTAGAAAACGTCCAGTCAGTCTCCATGAGCCAGATAATTCTTAAATAATATTTCCTTTTTCTTTTTTTGTACATCAAGTTGTATGTATTTTATTCATTCAGTTTATACTCAGATTCCATATGTATTTAACTTAAAACACTTTCCTTCCTGAGTTTTTATTTTTATATTAGCTGTTTTTTATCACCCTAATTTTAAAATTTTGTTTATTTAAAAATTGTTTTTATCTGTCTTGTGGTTTCCTCTTCTGTCCACAAAGGAATATAGTACTGCTTTTATTTGTTTTCTGAGCTGTGCAGCATGCGGGGTCTTAGTTCCCCAACCAAGAGTCAAACCTGCTCCTACTGCAGTTGAAGTGCAGAGTCTTAACCACTGGACTGTCAGGGAGGTCTCAGTACTACTACTATTTTTTAGTTCTCTTCTTCTTTTTTTTTTTTTTAAATTACTGTATTGAGATATACTTCAGAAACCATGAAATTCACTCTTACAAAGTGTATATTGAATGGTTTTTAGTACATTCACAAGAGTTGTGCAGCCATCACCACAATCTGATTTTAGAATTTTTTCCATCCCCAGGAAAAAAACCTCATGCCATTAGCAGTCACTTTCTCCTCACCTGACTGCAAGTCTAGGCAACCATGAATCTACTTTCTATAAATTTGCCTATTCTGGATATTTCATATAAATGAAGTCATACAAATAATGATTGGTTTTTTGTGGCTTCTTTGGTTTAGCATAATGTTTTTAAGGTTCATCCATGGTGTGGCATGTGTTATAACTTCATTATTTTTTATTGCCAAATAATATATTCCATTGTATGAATAGACCATATTTTGTTTATCTGTTCATCTCTTGATGTACCTGTAGTTTGTTTTTACCTTTTGACTTTTTTGAATAATGCTGTTATATGATTATTACTGAATAAGGTTTTGTTTGGATGTTTGTTTTTATTTCTCTTGGGTAATATACCTAGGAGTTGAGTTGCAAGGTCGTTTAACTCTTTAACCTTTTGAGGAGCTGCCGAACTGTGTTTTTCAATGTGACAGCACCATTTTACATTTTTACTAGCAGTGGTTTAGCATTCCGTTTCTCCAAATTCTTGCTAGCGTTTGTTATTGTCTATACTTGTTTATTATAGCCATCTTAGTGGGAGTGAAGTGGTATCTTCTTGTGGTTTTGATTTCTGTTTCCTTTGTGGCCAATTGCATTGATCATCTTTGCATGTGCTATATAGGCCATTTGTGTATCTTTTATATAGCACTTATTCCATCCTTTGCCTGTATTTTTAATTGGATTATTTGGCTTTTAAAATTACAGAATTACAGTTCTTTATCTTTCTGGGCACAAATTCCATATCAGATACATGATTTGCAAATATTTCCCCCCATTCTGTGAGTTATCTTTTCACTTTCTTTTTTTTTTTTTTCTTTTCACTTTCTTAATGGATTCCTTTCAAGAGCAAAGTTTTAATTTTGGATAAGTCAAACTTATTCTTTCTTTCGTCTTGTGCCTTTGGTCTAATATTTAAGAAGGGTTTGCCTAACATGGTTATGAAATTTTTCTTCTGTGCTTTATAGTTTTAGCTCTTACATTTAGGTCTTTGACCCATTTTCAGTAAAAGTATTGTGTATGATGTAAGATAGGGTCCAACTTCATTGTTTTGCTTACAGATGTCCAGTTGTCCCAGCACCATTTGTTGAAGAGACTAGTTTTTCTGTGTTGAATTGGGTTAACATCCTTGTCAAAAATCAAATGACTATCAGTCTAAGGATTTATTTCTGGACTTTAAATTTTATTTCAGTAATGTTCGTAACTGTCCTTATGCCAGTAGCTTTGAGGTAGGTTTTAAAATCATGAAGTGTGAGTCCTCCGACATTGTTCTCTTTTCAAGACTATTTTGACTGTTCCGTATACCTTGCATCACCCTAAGGATATTAGGATCAACTTTCCAGTTTCTGCTAAGAAGTTAGCTGGCATTTTGATAGGGGTGGCATTGAGTCTGTAAATCAGTTTGGAGGGTGCTGTCATCTAACAACATTAGGTCTCCAGATTCATGAACTATCTTTCTTTTGATGCTTATTTAGCCTTCGATTTCCGTCTTTTCTTAATATGAGATTATTAGCACTCAAGAAAAAGTGTTATTTTATTTGCATTTCCTCATTGACCCAGGCATTTACTTCTTTTTAAAAATTTTGTAAAGTTTTCATTGCACTGGCATTGTAAATATTTAGATACTACTTAGTACAATATTTTTGTCAGCTATTTTAATATTTTCTAAGATGTCTATAATATCACTAATAAATTTCAGTTTATAGAGTTGGGTCCTATAGTTTTCAGATTCCCTTTCATTCAAAAGTTAAGGAAGGTGGATCATCATCATGTATAATCAGGTGATGGATTTACTGAATTTGATTTCATTTTATTGTTATAATGTAAATTTTGGTGTACAAATATGTATTTATTGAAGTAATGTGATGCCACTTAATGTTGGATCTTAATGACTTTGATCTGAATTAAATCTTAGAATGTTAGAAAAAGCTAATGTTTTTTCTCCCCTTCTTGCTGTAGTCGGTGGTAGATGACTGGATAGAGTCATACAAGCATGACCGAGATATAGCACTTCTTGACCTCATCAACTTTTTTATTCAGTGTTCAGGCTGTAAAGGTAAGATATATTTATTTTGGAATCAGAATGTTCTCAAATGTTATCTTTTTTGTTTCATCTGAAGATTATTAACACTTTGTGTGGAAAATACTGCCAAGATACTGAGTTATTTGCATTATAACTATACAAAATATGTAAAGAAAAAAGAGTAAAGAACAAAGAGAGGAAGTCTGTTGAGACTGTTGTTTTCTATGTGAAAGTTAATGAAGAACTTGGCAATTTATAATGTTATGTTACTTTTATTAGATATATTTCCCACTTTCAGCATCTGGTTTTAGGAACAAAGAAATGGATTAAGAAGGGAGGAAGAAGATAATGAAGAGATACAAGTTCAAGTGGCAGGGAATTATAAAGTGTAGGGAGTTAAAAAGTGCCATGAATAACAGTAAGAAAGTAAGTAGGTAGGTAAGTAAGTAACTAAGTAAGTTAAGTAAGGTATTGGTGAAATTTCCAGATTCTTTCCCCTAAAAGAGAATCTCTGGAGTGGGGTCTTGTTTAAAGTGTTTATACTTTATTTAAAAAGATTTTGAATTAAAAGTATGGAAAATATAAAATGTAGAAATGTCTTTCCTGAGACAAAAACTTACAGCGCACACATTTGGCCAGAGGGACACAACTGTGTAAGTTGGGTAGTCATATACCCTGATCTGATTCAGTAAATGAAGTCGTCAAGATCATGGGCAGGTTCTGACCTATTCTGTCTCCCTAAACTTGGCCCATCCTTGAAATTCTACAAGAAAGATGCACAGGCAAATAAATGTTAGAGTTTTCCAAGGCTATTCTTTTTTAAAATGAAAATGGCATCAAAAACATGGGCATTAGAAGTCAGGAGGATGGAAGATTGCTTAAAAATAGATCTAAAAATTGAAGATGCTAAAGAATGATTTAAACAGATCTGAAGAAAAGATCCCAAGAAGCAATCTACTCATTTAATTCCATAAAACTTCTTTGAAAATCCTGTCATTGGAATTGGAAAACAAGTAACATTATAAGAACTGATGCATTTTATGGGGTTGGTCACAACTTTCAGTGCAGTCTTCATATTAAATGTTATATGTGAGGCCTGATAGACAAATTTATTAACTTCTTGAATCTATGGTCTTCATAATGCCATTAATGTAGTCAGTTTTGAGAACTTTTTAAAAATGTCTGAACTTTAGAGTACAGAGAGTTACCTAGTTTACTCAACTTCTTAGCTAAAGATATCTGTATATCAGTATTAGAAAATTCTACTGAATCTGCTCAGAGGAAGTGTTGTGGTAATGACAGTATGATAAACCAGATAAACTCTTTAGAAAATGAGATATGTTGATATTATTTTTATTTTGCCCATGTCCATTCCGTCTTTCTGGAGTAGAAGGATACAAGTACCCGCTTGTTGTGTTATGTAATTAAGGGCCATGTCCTTTCTCTTTAGATTTTTTGAAATGGAAGGTTGATGACAAAACAACTGAACAGGTGCCAGAAATAATTTGATGAGTTGAAATTCAGTCTTAGTTGATTGATTATAGTTTCCTGATTAGGTTTCTAAATAAACAGTTTTAAAACAAAGCCATAGAGCGTTTTCCCTTTATCAGATACATTCCTTTTCTGGCCTCATTGTATTTGTAAATAAGGAAGTTAACCATTCGACAGTTGGATATACCTTATCATAAATCAGGTTGTGAAGATTTTTAAAAATTGAAGGTGTTGAAAACGTAAACACCACTATAATACTTATTTTAGAATCATGGAAGCGTCATAAAGAGGAATTTACCATGTATTCAAAGTTAAGGTCATGACGTACTTAAACATACTCAAAAAATATTTTGATGGAATTCCTTTTTAAATGAATTAGACACATATTTAAGTATACACAGTGTACTTTAACCTATTCCTGTGGGTCTAGGATTGTTATTATGAGCGTCAGTTATTTTACTGTAGTTAATGCTTTTTACAGCTATTGAGGTAGGTGGAGAGATGTTTGGCCCCATACTGAGTGGCTCCAGACTGCTCTGTGGTTGGTGATTCTGCAGCCAATGTTGTTTCCTTTTTTCTTTCTTTCAGCTGTCACTTTTCAGTTTACCAGTTTTTAAATAACTAGCTTCATGTCCCCCACACTTTTAAGGCAGTGGGATCTAGCCTGGTGTCCTGATGGCTCCTTCATACCTGCCTCAGGAGCTATTATATGCATGGAGTTTGTGACAGCCACTTTATTTTCTCTTTATATTTGAGTTTATGACTGTTACATGGTTTATGAGATGCGAGGAGGAGCTTTAGAAGTTTGTCAAGCTGTATGCATTATGTTTACTTTGACATATCTAAATGTTTATTTCATACAAATTATTTCAGGGATTGAGTTACTTGTTCTCTAGGATTGCCAAATTTACAGTATTTGGGTATAAAGTATGGAAAGTTTTTGAGATATATTCATGGCTCTAAATAAAAATTAAAAACCCCTTCAAAACATTTTTGAGAATGTGCTTCTTTAGCTGGAGAAATCACGCTTTCTTCCAAATTTGTTATTATTTGTAAACAACCATTTGTTTTTTTAAGGTGGTAAGTAAGGGTTCTTTTACAGTACCAGTAGAAATTGATCTCACCTGGGACTGGGCAACACGATGTTGACTAATAATCTCATAGAAATTATTTATAACTTCTCTTTGCTTTAGCATCAGTTTTCTCATTTGTAAAGCCAGGATTATAGTACCTGCTATACAGGCTTGTTTTCAGGGCTTAAGTGGCCGGTAAATAGGAGGCTCAGTGGATGTTAGTTCATGTGCTAGTTCTGCTGGCTTTGTTGGACTACTGGAAGGTCTTAAATTGCATGCCTATAGAGAAGGAGCTCACATAGTTGTTGCTCTTTCAGATTAGGGGTTGGAAAGACAGTATGATGTTTTGTTGCTGTTTTTAGTTTTATATACACACACATGCACACATATACAAAACAGAGTTTGGTCAATTGAAATACATCTATCAATTATATCTAATTTTTATAATAAATCTCGTCTTCCTGTACCAAGACATTATTTTATTTTTATTGTTTGGCCACACCTTGCACCATGCTGTCTCTTACTTTCCTGTCCAGAGATCGAACCTGTGCCCCCTGTATTGGGAGCACATAGTTGGAACTACTGGACTGCCAGGGGAGTCCCAAGACATTCTTTTAGATATTAGTATATTTATAGTATTCATAGTGATTAGACTGCCAAAGTATAAATAATAGAGAAATGTAGATTAAGAAATTCACTTTTTATGGTTACTCTTTTTTTGTGTGTGTGATACCCTATCAATGAAAATTCATGTATGACTTCTTGCATTGTCTCCTACTCATAATTTTTTCTAGAAATTCCTTTTCTGATATTTGGCGTATACCTGGCTAACTTTTACTACTTGTCTTTTATTTTTGAAATATATTAATATTTGATTTACAGTGTTGTGTAATTTCAGGTGTACGACAAAGTGGTACAGTTATACTACTTCTCATAATGTGTATTCTTTCTCCCCTCCTCTCCCATCCTCCTTTAGAAGGAAGTGTCCAGTATCAGATTCCTTCTCTGTGAAACACCTACTTACTCAAATCTTAATTCTTTCTTTTTTTAAGCCTATCTTGATTTTTCCACTCATTAGGGCATTTACTATGTACTACCTTTAACACTTTATCCCTGCCCATCGCCCCCCCCCCCCTTATTCTTTGTTTAAACTTAGAACTAGGTTACAGACTTCTGGATGAACAGGAACTACAACTTACTACTTTTGTTTATTTGAAGTCCTTTGAGGTGGATGGTGGGATACAGTTGCCTTACATACAGTTGTGCTTAATAAAGAAACCTGCCTAAAGTGAATTCTTCCTATTACTCTTTCCCTTATTTTCTTCAGGTTCATCCTCAGGGCTTTAAATGTTATCCTAGATGGCTGCCTCATCATTGATGACATATGCTTTATATTAAAGAGTTTAGCCAGTATACATATTCTAGGAGTAAAGTGAGTTGGATAGAAATGGCTAAGGCTGATTGTTTCACGAAAAGGAAGAGAGAGACCTGTGAGAAGTGCGGGCCTGTTTTCTTGTATATGTTGAGAGTGGTGTTTGTGCTTTACAGGATTGAGTAGCATGGTGAAGATGACGTGATGGAGAAGTACACCTTATTGTGCGACTGTAGACATTTTAGTGTTAGAGATGGACTTAGAAGTTCTCTATTGTTTTATTTACCATGTATTAACTTCTTACACTTGGAAATTTCAGGTGTTGTCACAGCAGAAATGTTTAGACATATGCAAAACTCTGAAATAATTCGAAAAATGACTGAAGAGTTTGATGAGGTAAGTTAATACCCTAAATGTTGTGATAATTTTATGTACCTTGATCTTCAGAATATTAAATTTTGAATATTAGTGTTGTAGATAAGAGCTTTGGTAGTAGAAATCCAGTTAAATGATGGCCATGTGACCTTGGGCAAATTGTTGTCTTAGCATAAGTTTCATCATCTGTAAAATGGAGCTAAAAATACTTAATAGGGCTCTTAAGAAGACTGAATGCAATAATGTTTGAAAACTTCCTTAGCATTTTACAGTGTCTGGCACATAGTAAGAACTAAATGGTGGCTCTTTTGTTAAAAAATTAAAATTTCAACAGAGAATAAAATTAAGTGCCCATGAACATGTGTAAGCTTAGGCAAAGATAAATGCTTGCAGGTATATTTTATTGTTTAAAGTCTTATTTATGTTTTACATGTGAATAATAAGAACAGTACAAATACATAATAAATAGTAGCTTAGACCTTAGTTGATTATCACAGTGATGTCTTTGAAGTGTTATTGCCAATAAAGACAGATTTACTATAATATAAACTCCTTCAAGGCAGGGATTTTTGTTTGTTTTGTTCACAGCTGTATTCAAGCACCAGTAGTTTTTACTGTTCAAAACTTTTCACTGTGAATTTTCAAGTAGAAAGCCTTTCTCATTTGAGTTTTATATGATTTTTTTTTTACCTTATTCAGATGAAGGAGCTTTCAACTATCTTTCTGGAAACAAGAATTGTTAAAATGGCTTTGATGATCACTAAGTGCTATTAATCAGTCTCTAAGTCGTTGAGATGTAATTATGAGGAATGGTGTTATTTTAACCTTATGATATTAAATGTTTTAGTGAGAACTTTGTTCTCAATAGCTATTTGAAATAAGATTCCTGAAATAAGATTTGAAGATATCAGCAAACCAAGTTGGTAACAACAATTAAGATGCTACCTTTCAGTATAGTGCTAAATGAGCCAATCAGAAAATGGAAGAAAACCTTTTTGTGGAGCATTAGGACCTTATTCTCAGATGAGACATAGTTCAACTTGTGTATGGCATTAATTAAAATTTTAAAATATATGGCTCTAATGACAAAATTTAATTGTTAAAAAATTTACTAAACCATAATGACCTGAGGACATTCTTGTCAGAAACTTCTATGTAGTATTGGTCTCTGCATTTATTCTTAAGAATTGTTTGTTTTTAATGATTTATAGAGGACCTCAGTGTATCTTTGTTGGTGAATGCCCCATCTTACATATAGGAATACTTGAGTACCTGTCTTTACAGGTCATTCTAGCTTGTTTTCACTTAAAAAAATTACTGTTTACATCTGCTGAGTATTTGATGTCCTGAAGCTAATAAAAACTTACATTGTAATCCTTCGATTATTTATAAGTCATACATGAATCTATTAGACTGGCTGAGAATATGATTTCATCATGTTGAATCGTTAAAACAGGGAACTTTGGTTTGATTTTTGCTCGGTTTTGTTTTAAAGAAATTTAGTGACTGTATCTTTGCTTCTCAGAATAAATTTTATTTGATGGGAGAGGCTTTTTATTTTGGTATGTAAATAGAATATATTTTCATTGGTTAGAGTGAATTCAGACTATCCATTTTGATCTTAAATAAAAGACCAGATGTGTTCAAAGGTATCTCTACCTTTACATATTATTCTTGTGCCTACTTTGAGGATTTACTATAGAAGAAGAGATAAAGGAGTCTTTTCAGCTTCTGCCTAGAGTATTTCAAAAACAAGTAAAAGTTATTAAATTATGTGTTTTAAGTGAAATTGTTGTTTAAAATGTCTGTTTTAGGATAGTGGAGATTATCCACTTACCATGGCTGGTCCTCAGTGGAAGAAGTTCAAATCCAGTTTCTGTGAATTCATTGGCGTATTAGTACGGCAGTGTCAATATAGTATCATATACGATGAGTACATGATGGATACAGTCATTTCACTTCTTACAGGATTGTCTGACTCACAAGTCAGAGCATTTCGACATACAAGCACCCTGGCAGGTCAGTATTCAGAAATCTTTTTGAGCATTTTCTTAGGTTAGGGATGAAAATGGTTTTCATTAAAAGGAATGAAATAATGGTGACAAATTAATTTTATTTATTAAGTAGCCCCTAAGAGGACATTCTCCTCTTTCCTCCAATCCCAAGAATTATGGAGAATGGAATGATAATTTTGGTTCTCTGAAGACATACTATAATTTTCTTGTGATAAACCTACTTGATTCCTATCCACCTCTTCTCCCTTTCTGTGGCATAGTAATCTGTTGGGTCTCGAAATATGTTTTATCAGGGAAGGCATCAAATTTGGGGAGCAGTGATTTTGGATATATAGTTCTAAATTACCTGTGTGCATAGTCACTACTAGCATAATCCCTCCCAGTATGATTGTCCCTACAGGATGATGCTTATTTAACCACATCAGAAAAGTTGATTTTTCTTATGCTTCTGAGTAACTTCAGGCTGAGTCAATTTTTCTGTGATCTTTATATGAAATAAGTTACATTTTTAAGGCTCACATGATTAATTCTAGAACAGTGATTTTTGCTGTTGATGTTGACAAAATGTCCCGGTTTCTCTTTTGTGCTAAAGGTAAAATTGTTCATATACTGTTATTGAATATGTGTCTTTTGATATGAGTATGAGTAAATTGACCAGGCATTAATTGTTAAGTATTCTATGCATTAATGATAGAATATTTTGATTTCTACAAAAATTTTTCATTCTCTAAATGTGGGGATATTTTTCCTTTAGAGTATTTCCCTAAAGAATTAAAGCTGTGATTAAAGATGTCCTTTTGCTCAGCCCTCCATTAAAAAAAAATGTGGACAATCTCCCTGTAGGTTTTTAGATTTGAGGTCACAAATTATGAATGTGATTGATCTGTGTACTTAGGTAGCTTTGATGTTAAGAACTTGAATGGTTAAAGTAAATTAAAAACATGTATAATGGGCAAGGTGAGTAATTTTAGATCAGAATGAGAAAATGGTTTGCTGAGGGTATACAGTAGCTCAGAGCAGAAGATTGGGAATCTCTTTTAAAGAGAGCTAATAGCCACAAATTAAGGTTTAGTTTTGTGGTGTTCTGTCATGCAGTGAATCAGGCTTGAGAAGTAGTCTGTCCTAAGCTAAAAAAAAGCATAATATGTTCAGATACTTCAGTTAATAAGTTTGAAATCACAGGCAGTGAGTCTTGTCTCAGTAGCAAGAGTTCAATAACAGAAGGTAGAGATCTGGAGAAACTGATACAAAGCACTTTATTGAGTGACATTTTACTGTTTGTACTTTTGACTTTTTATCTTGATCTGTCCTTCATAATTGCATCATTGTCTTTATGATGCTATATAATAAGAGTAAAATTAAAGGAAATCAAATACTAATAAAACTGTCCAACATTTCTACACACTGTACTTTGATAAAAAGCACTTACGGGAAAAAAAAAAGCACTTCCGTTCCCTCCCCCTTCGGCTACTGGATAGCTAAGTGACTGCTGCATTAGTCACAATTCATTTAGAAGGTAAATCATGGTCTCTTGAAAAGGTCGTTGTCGGGGACCTATCATTGAACAGTGGGCATAGTCTAGAGTAATACTATCTAGTTTTGAATCTTGTTTTAGCTATGTATATGAACTGTGTAGTTTGAGGCAGATTTCTTAAGCTCCCTGAACTTCAGATTCTTCATGAATGAAATGAGGATAATACTTAACTTTGAGGGCTGTTGTAAGGATTAGGAGTTAATCCATGAGAAATACTTAACATAGGCAACTGACTGACATATAGTAAGTATTCGATACACATTAGCTGTTGTTGTACTATTGTTGTTATTTGTAGCAGCTGTATTTTTCTATTAGAAGTGGAACAGCCCATCTTGTTTTTAATTTTTCTTAAGTAGATCATAACTTGTAAATTTTTCTGTGAGACTAATTTCAACATTTTCCATTTAAAAATAGCTATGAAGTTGATGACAGCTTTGGTGAATGTGGCACTAAATCTTAGCATTAATATGGATAATACACAAAGACAGTATGAGGCAGAACGGAATAAAATGATTGGAAAACGAGCCAATGAGAGGCTAGAACTCCTGCTACAGAAGCGGAAAGAGGTACACTCTTGTATTGAATGTTTAAGCTGTTAATCTGTGACCAACTTAGTCACCATTAATTATGATATATAACTTTGCTAGTTCATCAGATAAAATTTTTTGAAAAATTTAAACAATATGTTTAAAGTTGTTTATACATCTAACTTATTTTTATTGACTGTCCATGCCAACAGTACCTTCTGTATATATTTCCTTTCTGTGTGGACTAGGATTAAGAGTTGACTGCTTCAAGTAAGGAGTCCTGGGCCAGTTGGACAAGTTGTCTTATGCTTTATTGTTAATCATTTCTACTGTGAATCTCCTAACTCTTCCCTCAATTTATTGTCGGGATCAAATGAGGTTTCACTTACGTAAAATCCCTTTGAAAAATAGGGATAAGCTATTTATGGTGTCATAACCTGTGGTTTTGGTATGTGTGTGTCGTTTTTTTTTTTTTTTTTGTAGTGTAAGAGACCCTTGAATAACATTAATGACTGACCACTAAGTTCAACTTTGAATGAGGAAAATGTTTTTTCAGTTCTGTGCTAAAACATAATTAATAAAATCTTTTGGTATTGGCTTTTTTTTTTTTTTGGCCATGCCATGCAGCTTGTGGGATCTTAGTTTTCTGACAGGGATTGAACCCAGGCCCCAGCAGTGAAAGTGCTGAGTACTAACCACTGTATCACGAGGGGATTCCCTCGATGTTGTGTTTTTTACTTAAATCCCTTCTTCATTGGTAATATAATATTTTGCTATCTGATATTGGGAATGTTTATTTTTATTTTGAATAGGCAAAGTCTGATGTTTCAAAAATATTGCTAATGTAGTTGAGCTAAAATATTTGCCGTGGGATATTTGCCATGGTATTCCATAAATTACTTGATTCTGACATTTTGTGGGGGTGATTGTAGTAACTCTAATTTAAAAGTTGGTTATTTCTGAGATAGCCAATAACTTTTAAAAATGCCCCTTGCCTAAGAAAAGCCAGAAAAATCTTGCCCACATTTCCCCCATGCCTAAATTCCTCTTCTTTTTCATATATATTTGAACCTTGAACAACATATGTTTGAATTGTGCAGATCCATTTACACATGGATTTTTTTTTAGTAGTAAATATTATAGTTCTTATATGATCCATGGTTGGTTGAATCTTTGGTTGTGAAACCTTGTATGTGCAGAAACCGTGGATACAGTGAAACTGCATATACAGAGGGCCACCTATAAGTTTTACTTAGATTTTCAACTGTGCAGAGGGTCAGCAGCCCTAACCCCTGCATTGTTTAAGGATTAACTGTAGTTGAAATGAAGAATTGACCTTTTTGCCCTTTAATTTAGTTAATAAATTGCATTGGATGTGTTATTAGCTGAACATAATGCATAAAATTATGGCCTTACTCTGAACATAGCATGAATGGATATAAAAGGGTTTTGAGTTTAAAATTCTTCTATCATATAAGATATTAATACTTCTAGGTTGGGTTAAGTTTTTAAACATGTTGAAAGCCCTCCTGTGCCTTTGGTTGTGCTAATGAATACAAGTGCATGCCCTGTTAGCATTATTTGGAAATGTGAGATTATACTCATGAAAAGAAAAAAAGCGCTTTACGAAACACAGAACATAATTCTGAAAGCTAATTGATACTTAGAGTGTGAAAGATTTTTCTTGTAATTCTCAAGCTCTGAATCAATTTTCTCTTAACTCTAAAGCTCTGAATTGAAAATATATGGAAGTAAATAAGTCATCCAAGATTTGAAATGTTCAGTTGATTATTTCAAGTGAGCCTTGTTTCCCTCAAAAATATTTAGCAAGAAGACAAATTTTTTGCCAAGTTATTTTACTCAACTTTTTTTGTTCTTTGATCAGGCGTTAGATAACATGAGTTAATTTTCAGATGCTAAAGACCAAGATAATGAATCTTTGTTCTTTTTTGATATGAACATATATTTTATTTAATAGATAAGTAATATAATAAACTACTTAAAAGATTTCTTTACATTAATTTATACAATAGAAATATGTGACCATCTGAAAAAATTAGTCAACCAGCTAAACATTAGCAGTGACATTAACAACAGTGTACAAATATTCCAGGTATCAAGGGAGTTTAGCTACCTTTTATGCAACAGCTTTTAGTTTTTCTATGTGGACACTTTTCATTTAGTGAAATTAAAAATTGCATGAAAATATCAAAACTCTGGAGAAACCTACGTTTGTGTTTGTACCAACTTTTACATGTTCTTTTGATTGTTTTCTATTACAATTGCAAAGAAATGATATGTTCTTTTCAGCTTCAAGAAAATCAAGATGAAATAGAAAATATGATGAATGCAATATTTAAGGGAGTGTTTGTACATAGATACCGGTAAGTCAGGACAGTTTTTTCTATGTAACTCTTATTCTCTTCAAGTTTGGTTATTTAGTGGTTGAGGCAATATAAATTTAGTGGTAACAGTGTTAAGAGTAAGATCAGTGTTAGAATCTAAGGTCTTCCACTGATTGGTACACTCTAGGCAAGTTACTTAACTGCTCTGCACTTTATTTTCTATCTGAAAAATGGGGGAATGTTGTGATTGACTTGTAGATGCCCAGAAAATGGAAGCTACTATTGTTACTAGGAGTGAGGGTACAGAACACTTAATTGCTTTTGTATGTACTGTGTTAGCAGAGACTGTACTTTTTGATAACTGATTCTTTGCTCTTCGATTTGAATATCAGTGGGAAAATTTGGGTAGATTTAAGTGAATTGTTGCCCTTATTTTGAATGAGCAGAGGAAAGAAATAGGTGGTCTTACCACCATTTCTGCTGTAACCTGTTCTTTAAATATTGGTGGCATTTTTATTTAATTTTGTCATTTTCTTAATTTGGCAGTTACTACATCAGGTTAATACTTCCTTTGTAGTATCCTTTTGTCTATTCTTATCTTTTTATTTCTACTGTCACCATTACCATAGTCTATTCCTTCATCATTCTAGAGATTATTGCAGTTGTCTTAAAATGTTCTTTTGTTGAATCATTCCTCTACCCAAAAGCGTTGAATGACTTACCAGTACCTACAGGATGAATTGGGAATAATTTAGTATGATGTTCAAATACAAATTGAGCTTGGCCTGAGTATTAGGTGTAACTAATTCTCACCTGGAAGATACGCTGTAACCAGGCTAATGTTCCGACTGTCTTCTGAATACACCATGTCCAGCAGGTGTGAATAAAGGCTAGGGTATGACATGATAGAGAAGGTGGGGGTTGGATTTTGTTTGTAGGTTTATTTAACTTTAAATATTTATTTGGTGATAATTGTACTTCAGCAACTAGACTGTAAGCTCTTGGCATTTAGGGGCCATGCTTCAATTCTTGTAAATCCCCAGTAATACTTAAGGTAGTGGTATGTTCATGGTAGGTATGAAGTATTGGCATTGCATAAAGAATCCACAAGTCCTGTGGTATACTGACACTAATATGCATAATTTTCTTTCTTCCATACAGTGATGCAATAGCTGAAATCCGAGCTATTTGCATTGAAGAAATTGGCATTTGGATGAAAATGTATAGTGATGCCTTTCTTAATGACAGTTATTTAAAATACGTTGGTTGGACTATGCATGATAAAGTAAGATATATATAGTGTTTTTCTTTCTACACATAGGCATAGCTGTGTGCTACTCTCATTCATAGTATATCTGCATATACATATAACTGGGAGCACATTCCTGTAGACTTCTCTCCTTTATTCTTTTCTGTCTGTTCCATGAAAATATGGTCTCTATCACATAAAGTACCCTAGATTTTTGAATATTGGGCACTGATTTAGCCTTCGATCATGAAACAATTTTTGTACTGAAACAATAGGATCATGTAGGTGATGGTGGTTAGTGGTAAAACATTTAGTAGTAAGAAGAATTCTTACTCTGTTAATATATAAGTGCTATGGCATAAATTTCTTTAATTTTGATCCTCTTGATAAACATATATCTTAGCCAGATTATAAATTACCACTTGGCCTCTGACCTTTTTAATTTTTTTTATTAATCTGCCTTTCCCTTAGGCTGTCTCTTCACCTAGCCTTGATCTTTGTATATATCCCTTACAAATATTATTTTCTATAAAGGAAAACTTACTGTAAAATATGCTACTATCATCTTTCACAATAGCATTGCTCCGAAAAAATTTTCAAAATATTTTCATTTGACCTACAGTAATAGTAACCCAAAGGTATTTAGTCTTAAACGAATGTATTGATTCCTGTTTTTGCATTGTCAAGGATGAGAGTTTCTGAAGAAATACCATAGTATAGAACATATTTAAAGTAGAAGATGTATACTTGTGTGATCAGGTTGAAAATATGCAAAGTTTTAATGCATTTTCTCCTCTCATTTAATTCAGCAAGGTGAGGTAAGACTCAAATGTCTCACTGCTCTACAAGGACTTTATTATAACAAAGAACTTAATTCCAAACTGGAGCTATTTACCAGTCGGTTCAAGGTTAGTATTACTCTTAAGTATTTAACATTTACCTGTTATTTTCAAGTATTTTTCTCTTGGTTTCCCTTTAAGAATATTTTATTTTTTTCGTCCTTAGGATAGAATTGTTTCTATGACCCTTGACAAAGAATATGATGTTGCAGTACAAGCAATAAAATTACTCACTCTTGTTTTACAGTAAGTATGTATTTACTGCATATTGCTGATGTCTACATATCTTAAAAATACATTAGCATACTTGGTTTAAATTTATCTATGTCTAAATTTCAATAACTTGGAGTTTTACAGCAAGAAGTTTAGTTTTCTCATGTAAAGTTGAGAAGATAGGAAGAGAGGACCGTTGAACTAGAAAATTCTAACTGAACTGGGAATTCATGTGTTTGCATTCTCTTGCCTAGTTTTCTTTAGTTGCTCTTGAAATTAAGTTAAACACTCGAGTGTGTTAAATATGTGTATTGTATTTTGTCACACTTTTAGAAATTAGTATTTACTGAAACTTTCTGTAAACAATCTGAATTTAAAAACATTATGTTAAAATTGATGCAATTTTAGGATTGATGCAATTCACTTTTCCCCCTTTTAAAAAGATTGTGGTGATACATATAACAATTAAACATATTTAAACATATTTAAACCATTTAAACATATTTCAGTGTACAGATCAGTGGAATTAAGTACATTCATATTGCTGTGCAGCCATCATCACCATTATCCATTTCCATATTGTTTTTATCATTTCATACTGATACTCTGTAGAGGACTGCACAGTATGATTTTGCATCGTATTGTCTACTTTTCATCTCTGAATTTGACTATTTTAGGTACCTCACATAAGTGAAAGTACGTAATATTTGACCTTTTATATCAGGCGTGTTTTACTTAGCATGATGTCCCAGAGTTCATCCATGTTATGTCATATATCAGAATTTCATTCCTTTTTGACACTCAGTATACCACATTTTATATATTCATCCATCAGTGGACATTTAGGTTTTTAACATGATCCGGATAGTTGCTAAGGGCTTTTTATTTTATTTTTTTATTTTATATTGGGGTATACCCATTTAACGAATGATGTTGTGATAGTTTGAGGTGAACAGGGAAGGGATTCAGCCATACATATACATGTATCCTTTCTCCCCCAAACTCCCCTCCCATCCAGGCTGCCACATAACACTGAGCAGAGTTCCCTCTGCTATTTGGTAGGTCCTTGTTGGTTATCCAGTTTTAAAAACAAAAGTCTGTACATGTCCATCCTGAATTGCCTGTCACAAAGGGCCTTTTAACAACATTCTAATTCTGATACTCATATGAGTATCAGTAAGTCATCATGTAAGAGTAGCCAGCAAAATTCTGATAAAAACTAATGAGAGATGACTGCCCACTATGATTTTAAGTCAAAATTGTAAAAGAACATTGACTTTATTATTATTAATACTACTTTTTAAAAATTGAAGTATAATTGATTTACTATATTGTGTTAGTTCAGGTGTATACCAAAGTGATTCAGTTATACATTTATGTAGTAGGTCCTTGCTGGTTATCTGTTTTATATGTAACTGTGTATGTGTTAATCCCAAACTCCTATTTTATCTCTCCCTCTCCTCACCCTAGTAACTTTTAAGTTTTGGTACTGGTGTGTAAACAGACAGAAATGAGTGACACAGAATAAAGAATAGAGACAAACTTAAATGTACCTAGGAACCTAGTGTAGGGTAAGGGTGGTTTTATATCAAAATAAATGATTTTATGACACTTAGATTCTATTTGGGAGAAAATTAAATTGGATTCATATTTCATTCCTTATACAGAAATAATTTCAGGATGGATGAAATGTCTAAATGTAAAAAAAAAAAAAGAAAAGAAATGTCTAAATGTAAATAAATCATTAAAAATGTTAGATGAAAACTGAGAAGATTAAACATTTTAATTTTATATGTAAACTGGCAGTATCTTTCTAAGAATGGCATGAAACCTAGACATTAAAAAATTACTGTATTTTAACTACATAAAAAACTACAAATATGTATATGCCATAATGTAAACTCAGAAAACAAATGACAGACTGGGCAGAAGATTTGCACTGTAGGAGTCACTTTCAATAAATCAGTAAAAAACAGAAACCCAGTAGTAAAAGAGTCAAAAGTTAGGAACCATGTTACTGACAGAAAAGAAAATAAAAAATTAAACATACAAAAAGATGTTTGGTCATACTTAGAGACATGTATATTAAAATGAGACTTTTTTTAACCTACTTTTTTTCAAAGATTAATGTGTTTGATAATACACTAGTTGCATAAGGCTATGCGGAAACAAACCCATAAACTTTACTGATTGGACTATAAATTGGTATAGCATCTTTGGAGAAAAGTGTGAAAGTGAAGTCGCTCAGTTGTGTCCGACTCTTTGCGACCCCAGGGACTGTAGCCTACCAGCCTCCTCCGTCCATGGAATTTTCCAGGCAAGAGTACTGGAGTGGGTTGCCATTTCCTCTCCAAGGGATCTTCCCGACCCAGGGATTGAATCCGGGTCTCCCACATTGCAGGCAGACACTTTACCATCTGAGCCACCTGGGAAGCCCTGGTGAAAAAAGCTTGGTGGTATCCAAAATTTAAAATGTTCTCATTCTCTGATATAGTACTGTTTGTAATAGAATATTGGAAATATTCTAGATGATTATCAGTAGAGGAAGAATTAATATATAAGATAACAGCTAATACAAGCGCCTTATAGGGGTTATCTCATTTAATGCAGCAGTCCGTTGTGAGGAGTGTGGTTGTCAACCCCATTTGTATGAAATGGACTACAGTGCAGTTATTA
The DNA here is from genome assembly GCF_019320065.1 of Cervus canadensis. Classification (NCBI taxonomy): domain Eukaryota; kingdom Metazoa; phylum Chordata; class Mammalia; order Artiodactyla; family Cervidae; genus Cervus; species Cervus canadensis. The sequence continues at coordinate 132,459,722 of NC_057419.1, read as the reverse complement.
AAATGAAAGCAGCTCTACCTCCTAATTTAAATTGGTAGGTTGAGATTAACCCTGTTATATATAAAATAGATAATCAATAGACCTACTGTATAGCACAGGGAACTTTGCTCAGTACTCTGTAATAACCTTTATGGGAAAAGGAATCTGAAAAAGAATAAGTATGTGTATATGTATAACTAAATCATGTTGCTGCACACTTGAAACTAATGTAACATCCATAGTAAATCAACTATATTCCAATATGAAATAAAAATTAAAAATCAGAAAAAAACAAGGTAGATCTATATACACTGATGTTTTCTGAGAAATCACTTAACTGGGGGGATTTTGAGCAGTCTTAACTATTGCATTTTTCTTTGGGTTTAAAAATTATAAATTATTATATATGCATATGTTATAAAACTGTCCTGAATTAAATAAGAAAATAGTAGTACTCTACTTAATTGCTATAGCTTCTCCCCTCTTCCTCTGTAATACTGTGTGGACACCCTTTTTTGTAGATTCAGCCATGTATATACCTAATAACTGAAACTTGCGTAAACATTCCTTATGGGTTAAAATTAGTGAACTACCTCAAATTTGCTGTAGTTTGATTTGATTCAATATGTGTGTGTATTTATGTGTAGTTATAAAATGGCAAAAAATGGTTTTTCAACAAATGATCCAGTATTATACATTGAGGTAAAGTGCTTTTGAAACTTTTAACATTTTGGTTTCATTTTTCCCTCAAAGAAGTAATATTTCCTTAGACATCAGACTTCTGGAAACCTTGTGCACAGCAGAAAACCAAAAAGACTCTGAGCTCTGTCTAATATCTTTAGGCTTTTTTTTCCAATGGTGGTCCTAGGATTCCAAATTTGCATATAATAGTAAAAAAAAAAAAAAAGGGTAGATTGTTTACCTCACAGCAGACTAAAAGCATATTAGGGGGAAAGAGAGGTGCCAGAGGCCAGAACTTCAAACACAGGGTCTTGGTTTGGAAAACTCAGCAAGGTTTACCCTGGGGTTCTGTGGTTGATGGGCCTAATAATGACTTTGATTTACCAAAATTTGTTAGGTTTACTTGCTTCTCTTAAAGTAAGATCAATAAAACGAGCACTATATTTTAGTGAGTTGTTTTTTTTTAATGATAAATTGTAATTAAATGTCTTTGGCACTTAAATTTTATTATTTGGAAAAATTCTTTTGCGTTGTTTTATATGATGTTTAGTACATGGTGAATGAAGTGTTATTCTTCATCATTGTGAGGTAACTGGGGTGTTAATATATTTTAATGTTGCAAAATTGTATCCTTAATATTGCCATGAAATAACATGCAAAGTGTTTTCTTTGATTATTAACTAAGCTCCAAGTGTCTCAAATGGTAAAGAATCTGCCTGCCAATGTAGGAGACAGAGGCAAGAGACGCCAGTTTGATCCCTGGGTGGGGAAGATCCCTTGGAGGAGGAAATGGCAACCCACTCCAGTATTCTTGCCTGGAGAATTCCATGGACAGAAGAATCTGGTGGGCTACAGCCCATGGGATTCCAGAGTCGGACATGACTGAGCACACACGCACACACTGAGCATGCCACTACTTTATTTTCTATGTTAGTTTATATTATTTTGTCTTCATTTCCCTTTAGCACACTTGTCACATAGTTATTTCTCTTGGTATATATTTCTTTATGCCCAATATTCACCCTAATTTTAGGTCTTACTTGTTGATCTTGGGTGTTCACAAAATACTCAGCTCTTTTGTCAGAGGATGCTTTTGCTAATAGATGATAATCAAGTAAGCTTGATTTCTGCTTGAAACAACTTCTTAATGACCATTTTTTAAAACACAAGTTTAAAAGCGAAAATGTACTATTTTTTAGTGAATGAGTATGAATTTTTGTACCAGTAAACTTAAAATTACAACATTGTTTTGAAAACTGCTATTGCTTATTTGTTTTCAGGAGTAGTGAAGAAGTTCTTACTGCAGAAGATTGTGAAAATGTCTATCATCTGGTTTATTCAGCTCATCGGCCAGTAGCAGTAGCAGCAGGAGAATTTCTGTACAAAAAGTAAATCTGCGTTTCTATTGTTCATTTTCTAAAGTCACTTTAATGGCAGTAATTTACTGTGTTATAAAATATATATAAATATGACTTGTTAAAAATTTATTCAGTACAGGTCTTAAGCCTATTTTTATGTATTTTAAAGTTTTTTGAATATAATAAAAGTACTTTGATAACAGTTTGATATAAGAACCACAAGAATCCTTTAGTCTCTTAACATTTATATTGCTATTTAACACTTCAGATTAGGTAGTAGCGGTGTGAATATCTGATCACCGAAAATATTCAGCAGATATCATGTAATGCTTTTAAAGAAAACGGAAACATATGGACTAAACTATACCTTTGTAAGATTTTATTAAAATGCTCATTTGAGGTAACAGGTTTATTAAGAGTACATAATACAAAGTATTTATGTTACAATTTTTTATTCATTGTTATCCAGTGATAACTTTTTTGTTGTTTATAAGAATGACCATGATGTCCATAGAAAAAGGCCACTAAGCTCAGACTTTGGGATAATTGTGCAGGAAGGATAGGAGGAAAAGATATGTCATTTTTAAGCAGAAGAATATTTGTAATATATGTGCATAAATGGTATAGGTTAGTTATTGTGTTACTTTTGTAAAAAGAAATAATTACATAACATGCCGTAAGATATTCAAAAAGAAATCATTCAGAAACATTTAGAAGTACCATCAAGTGTGAAATGGAAAAGGTTTATAGCAGTTACTTGGATATAATGTTGGACAGTACTGTACCTACCTGGCTCCAATTTATTCCTCTGTTAGTTGCTTAAAGATGGAATCCAGACAGGTTTTTAAAATTTCTTAATTAAGAAATATTTTTGTTTGTTTTAAAAGTATTTTGCATTGATCTTAGGCTCTTTAGTCGTCGAGATCCAGAGGAGGATGGAATGATGAAAAGAAGGGGACGACAGGGTCCAAATGCCAACCTTGTTAAGACATTGGTGTTTTTCTTTCTGGAAAGTGAGGTTAGTTGATGTTGTTCATTTTATACTTACGTTCAAAACAGTTCGGAGATGGGGTTAAAATTATGTAAATCTTAAAATCTTCCAAATATCACAGTAAGTGTTGGATGGATAACATAGAGTTCTACCAATTTATGTTAGTAAGATACTCAAATAATATGACTTATATGTAGTGCTAAGAGCATAAATTTTGGAGCTAGAAAGACCTGATTACCGATTTGACTTCTCTACTTCATGTTAATATAACCTTGATTCAGTTACTTAACCTTTCTTAAGCCCATTTTCCTTTTAAATGTGTGGATAACAATTTCTTAGATAACACTGAGATAACCCATATAAAACTATTAGCACAGATCTAGCATTTTGTTAGTTCCCAATATTTGGTACCTGTGATGATGATTGTTGTTGTTTTCTAGTATAGAGAAATACAGTTGGGTTTTGCATATTGACCTCTTACTGCAGTTTTGCTAAATTCACTTTTAAAGTAAGTTTTTACTAAAATTCTTAGGATTTTCTATAATATGCAACCAAGTCATTTGCAAGTAGTGATAATTTTACTTTTTCCTTTCCTACATTTTTGCCGTTTGTTTCCCCAGCCTTATTGTACCGGCTAGGGCATTGAGTAGAATGTTGAATAGAAATGGTGAGAGAGGATAGATTTGGATTGTTCCTGATCTTAAGGGAAAAGCATCCAGTATTTCAGCATTAATTATGTTTTTAGTTACAGGTGTTGTGTAGCTGCTTATTATATTGAGGATGTTTCCTCCTACCCCTTCTTTTGCTGAGAAGTTTTTTTAAAATTTTGTTGAAACATAATTGATTCAGCAAAGTGACTCAGTTTATATACACAGACACACATATATACTTTTCACATTTTTTTCATTATGGTTTATCAAAGGATATTGAATATACTTCCCTGTGCTGTACTAGAACCTTCTTTTTTACCCCTCTTATATATAATGGCTTGCATCTGCTAATCCCAAGCACCAAGTTCTTCTCTTCCCCACCTCTTCCTCTGCCTTGGCAACCACAAGTCTATTCTCTATGTCTGTAAGTCTGTTTTTGTTTTGTAGATAAGTTTGTGTCATATTTTAGATTCTACATATACGTGATACCATATGGTATTTGTCTTTTTCTTTCTGACTTTGCTTAGTATGCTAACCTCTGGGTCCATCCATGTTGTTGCAAATGGCATTATTTCATTATCTTAACAACTGGACTGCTAGGGAGGTCCCTATACCACGGCTTCCATTCATCTGTTGATGGACATTTAATTTGTTTCCATATCTTGGCAATTGAAAATAGTGCTGCTATGAACATAGGGGTGCATTCATCTTTTCAAATTATAGTTTTCTCTGGGTATATGCCCAGGAGTGGGATTGCTGAATTATATGGCAACTCTATTTTTAGTTTTTTGAGGAACCTCCATACTGTTCTCTATATTGACTGCACCAATTTACATTTTCACCAACAATGTAGGAGGGTTCCCTTTTCTCCACATCCTTTTCAGCTTTTTATTATTTGTAGACATGGTCATTCTGACCAGTGTGAGGTGGTACCTCATTATAGTTTTGATTTGCATTTCTCAAATAATTAGCAACGATAAGCTTCTTTTCCTGTGCCTTTTGGCCATCTGTATGTTTTTGGAGAAATGTCTGTTTAGATCTTATGTCCATTTTTTTTTTTTTCCATTTTTTGATTAGATTGTTTTTTGTTTTTTTTTTTTTTTTTGGATATTGAGTTGTATGAGTTGTTTGTATATTCTGTCAATTAAGCCCTTGTCCATCACATTGTTTGCAAATGTATTCTCCCAGTCATTAGGTTATCTTTTCATTTTGTTTATGCTTTCCTTTGCTATGCAAAAGCTTATAAGTTTGAATAGGTTGCATTTGTTTGTTTTTGTTTTTATTTCTTTTGCCTTGAGAGAGTGACCTAAGAACACATTGCTATGATTTATGTCAGAGAATGTTTTCTTCTAGGAGTTTTATGTTGTCCTATCTTATATTTAAGTCTTTAAGCCATTTTGAGTTTATTTCTGTGTGTGGTGAGAGGGTGTGTTCTAGCTTCTTTGGTTTACTTGAGGCTGTCCAGCTTTCCCAACACCACTAGCTGAAGAGACTATCTTTTTTCCATTGTATATTCTATTCTCATTTGTCAAAGATTGATTGTCCATAAGTGTGTGGGTGCTGAGAAGTTTTATCATGAGTGGATGTTGACTTCTGTCCAGTGCTTTTTCTTTATCTTTTATTTTATCTTTCATTACATTAATGTGGTAAATTATATTGATTGGTTTTTTGAATGTTGACTCAACCTTGCATTCCTAGGATAACCTAACCTCTATTTAGTTGTGATCTGTTACCCTTTTTATATACTGTTGGTTTCAGTTCACTGATTTTTTGGAGAATGTTTTCTCCATGTTCATGCAGTGTGTTGGTATCTGTGTGTTTTTAAATGTCTTTGATGGGTTTTGGTATCATGGTAATGCTTGTCTCCTAAAATGAGTTGGATAGCTGTTCAGTTCAGTTCAGTCAAGTCACTCAGTCGTGTCCGACTCTTTGTGACCCCATGAATCGCAGCACACCAGGCCTCCCTGTCCATCACTAGGACAGGGAGTTTACTCAAACTGGAGTAAACTCAAACTCCTGGAGTTTACTCAAACTCATGTCTTTCGAGTTGGTGGTGCCATCCAGCCATCTCATCCTCTGCCGTCCCCTTCTCCTCCTGCCCCCAATCCCTCCCAGCATCGGGGTCTTTTCTAATGAGTCAGCTGTTCACATGAGGTGGCCAAAGTATTGGAGTTTCAGCTTCAGCATCAGTCCTTCCAATGAACACCCAGGACTGATCTCCTTTAGGATGGACTGGTTGGATCTCCTTGCAGTCCAAGGGACTCTCAAGAGTCTTCTCCAACACCACAGTTCAAAAGCATCAATTCTTCGGTGCTCAGCTTTCTTCACAGTCCAACTCGCACATCCATACATGACCACTGGAAAAGCCATAGCCTTGACCAGATGGACCTTTGTTGACAAAGTAATGTCTCTGCTTTTTAATATGCTGTCTAGGTTGGTCATAACTTTCCTTCCAAGGAGTAAGCTTTTAATTTCATGGCTGCAGTCACCATCTGCAGTGATTTTGGAGCCCAAGAAAATAAAGTCTGCCACTGTTTCCACTGTTTGCCCATCTATTTGCCATGAAGTGATGGGACCAGATGCCATGATCTTAAGTGTTCTGAATGTTGAGCTTTAAGCCAGATTTTTCACTCTCTTTCACTTTCATCAAGAGGCTTTTTAGTTCCTCTTCACTTTCCTGCCATAAGAGTGGTGTCATCTGCATATGTAAGGTTATTGATATTTCTCCTGGCAATCTTGATTCCAGCTTGTGCTTCTTCCAGCCCAGCATTTCTCATGATGTACTCTGCATATAAGATAAATAAGCAGGGTGACAATATACAGCCTTGACCTACTCCTTTTTCTATTTGGAACCAGTCTGTTTGTTGTTCCATGTCCAGTTCTAACTGTTGCTTCCTGACCTGCATACAGGTTTCTCAAGAGGCAGGTCAGGTGGTCTGGTATTGTAGGGCCCTTTAAAGCTTCACACACTGAAGAGAAATTATTTACTTATATTGTGAATTGATAAAGTGAAAAGTGAAAGAGAAGTCACTCAGTCGTGTCCAACTCTTTGCGACCCCATGCCTACCAGGTTCCTCCGTCCATGGGATTTTCCAGGCAAGAGTACTGGAGTTGGTTGCCATTTCCTTCTTCCGGGGATCTTCCTGACCCAGGGATTGAACCCAGGTCTCCCTCATTGTAGGCAGATGCTTTTACCATCTGAGCCACCAGGGAAGTCAATGAATTGATAAGTAATCATGTATTTTATGTTTTACATAATCATTACCACTCCCGTTATGTTACAATATATTTGTAGTGTATAACTGAGAGGAGTTCACTTATGTAATACAATTGCCACCTCCCCCCCATCTCTGCATTCTGTATCCGCAGATTCAGCCAACGGGATTCAACCAATAGTGGACTGAAAATATTTTTTTAAAAATTCTAGAAGTTTGAAAAAACCAAACTTAAATTTGTCATGTACTTCAACTATTCACATAGTATTTGCATTGTATTACGTATTATAAGTTATCTAGAGTTGATTTAAAGTATATGAAAGGATGAGAGTAGGTTATGTGTAAATACTCTACCATTTTACATCACTGGGCTTCCTTTGTGGCTCAGCTGGTAAAGGATGCGCCTACAATGCGAGAGACCTGGGTTTGATCCTTGGGTTGGGAAGATCCACTGGAGAAGGGAAACGCTACCCATTCCACTATTCTGGCCTGGAGAATTCCATGAACTGTAAAGTCCATGGGGTTGCAGAGAGGCGGACATGACTGAGCGACTTTCACTTTCACTTCACTTTATATCATTAACTTGAGCATCCTTGGAAAATCTATGTGTGGTCTTGGAAGTAGTCCCCCTCAGATACCAAGTGATGACTTTTTTTTTTTTTACAAATAAATAATACAGATATTTATTAGAGATTATCTAGCTTACTTTCAATATACTAACATTAAAAGAAAAGAGAAATAGACTGGAGAGTACATCACCAAATTTGGTTTTGACTCAAGAGTCCTGTGTCACAGCACATCTGGGGTCCCCATTGGGAGAGGGTCCCAGGCTGTGGGTGAGACTTCAAAGATTGCAGTTTGGAGTTCCCTTTTATAATCCCAGGATGGATGCAAACTGATACCTTCATCAGTCTGTGACCAAATTGCAAGCCTTGTTTTATGTTAATGATGTTTGTTTTGTCTTGTGAAACTGCTGCTAAGCCTGGGGCTTGGTTGGCTTTCTTATCTATGGTGCTGCAAGTCTAGCACTCACAGCAGGCAGTCACTCAGTCAGTCCCAGTCAGGGTGATGTCCAGGCAGGTTAGAAGCAAGGTCAGAGGCCTGCTCTGCTTTGTCTCTGAAGCCTAAACAAGACTATTCATTTCATTTCCCTAAAAGTCCCCAGGACTGTTTAGGCTGAAGAACAGGAACAAGGCAAAGTAACACAAGCAGTCTTATTAATTCTGTAAGTAACAATGTAGAACATCTTGTAGGTTTTAGTGAGAATAGTCTATTTATAGTATTTGATGGAGCGTTTCAATAAGCAGAGTTCTCCAACTTGAGAAGTTGGTCCATACAGCAGTCCTTCTGTAGCCTTGTCATAGTTCTGTCAGTAAATGGGTGCAGTTATCCAAGTCTAGATAATTTAACCACCTTTGCAAGAGGCTATGATTTTATGCTTCTATTGGCCAGCAGTAGGGCAGGGGAGGTTGTGTTGGGTGTTGGGCAGGTGATATTTTTGTATTACCATTTGGAGATCCATTTGCTGCATTCTCAAGGAAACACATTTAACAAGAGGGTTAAAGATGCATAAAAGTAGAAGAACTGTCAAGGTGCCTAGAAGAAAGGCTAGCCAGGAGAAATAGGACCAGACATTGGCCCATGATGTCAGTGTTTCTGTAGGTATGAGAAGATGCAAGAATTCGTGCTCATAAAAAAGAAAAAATCTTTGCCTGAAAACATCTGACTATCTGAAGGCCTGTTCTGTCCGTTTTTCCCAGAGCACAGATTGAGTGTCTAATTTCTGATATCCATCCTGAATTCCTTTTAAGAGGTGTTGAAATTCAGCAGTTGTAGTGGCCATGATTTAATCTTTTCAGAGGTAGTCTGCAAGAGCCAGTTTCCAGTTGGCAGGGCCCCTTCATCGCCACAGATTTGACCAAACTTTGGGGGGCATTTCATGGCTGTTGCGTTCCATGGTGCTAGAAAGGCTCAATACCAGGTCTGGCGAAGATTCCATTGATAAGCCACTCTGTGCTGTCATTGGACTAGGCCCTGTGAATAGCAAAAGTCTCCAGACCATTCCTGTCTTGCTAACCTCTTGATCCAGGAAGATGTTCCCTCTTGTTGCCTCTTCCCATATCTAGAGTTACATTATTGTGATCATTGATCTTCTGTGGAACTATATATATCATTATTTTATCAGTGGCTCAGTCACATACTTGGAAATGTAAAAGACAACAATTTTGTGAAACAGGCAACATAGAAAATAATACAACTAGCCGTTATTAGTAAGGTCACAAGCAAGAATTTAAGTCAAGAACTTTCATTAGGTATAGCTCAGTGTACCCGAGGTCATCTGACTTAGTTAAATGATTATATCCAGGTGTTAATCCCCTGGTTGTACATCATGGAGCATTTAATCTTTATCTAAAGCTTGACTGCTGATATAAGCTTTAGAAACAAAATTAGAGTGTCCTTTTAACAACTTAATTAAATTTTTAGTAATATAACAACAAGGAACTATCTCAGAAGTGAGGAACAAAACTAGGATTTAATGTTCAGTGAAATATAAACATTAACCCTTCAGCCAGGGAATACTTTATCCCATCAAATAAAAATGAGGTTTGTCAGGGAGCCAGGAAAAGCCAAGTGGCAGTCTTGGATTTCCCTTAGCCCTGACTGTTTGATTTACAGCTGTTGCTTACCCATTTTAAATTCCCCAATTTAGGAGTAGACTATTTGCCATGTTTTAAGGGCATCAGGATAGCAGTAGTTTGACAGTGAGGGGTTAATTTTGTAGAAGCAGAAGAAGCTTTATCTACATGTACTATAATCTTCATAGAGAATGCTTACTTACTTTACCAAAATAACAAAAGATTTTTAAAACAAATGTAAATCACTTAAAGGCAAAGAAATTCACAATCTCTTATCAGTGACTCAGACATGTCTTAATTAGATTAGCAAACAAGCATTAATACTAGATATTTAATATTGAATATGTCACAGTTCACGTGAAGCTGAAATTCATTTAGGTTAATTTCTCTTGTAATTGTTTGATTTGTAAGCGCTTACTTTTCTTTAAGTCAATTGAATTAGAGCTCATTTACAAATTAACCTCATATTATCCAAAAACAAAGATACACACTGAGGCATAGATAAATCCAGACAGACAGACAGGATCTCATAGTTTTCCACTTGAGATTTAAAATGTCTCTTTGACTCTTTTCTGTCTTTCTTTTTTTCTTTTTTTAACCTTGGCTTGAAATTTCCATTTGCCCAAAGCTGAGGTCTCAGGCACAGTGGGCTCTGTATTTCAAGGACATGTGCTGTCCTAAATTGCTTCTGTTCTCTCAAACTCTTTGTGACCCCATGGACTGTAGCCCACCAGGGCTCCAATTGTAAGTTAAATTCGTCTGCCCAGGGGATCCCTTGAGGGGATCTTCCAAACCCTGTGATTGAACCCTTGTCTCTTGCATATCCTGCATTGGCAGACAGATTATTTACTGCTAGTACCATCTGGAAAGCCCAGGCAAAGGTTAACTTCAAGCTTTTTTCTAGGCAGACCTTTGTAAAAAGCTAGCTGTTTTTAATTGCATATGTAAAAAGAACTGGTTTTGCAGTTTCCAAAAAAAAAAAAAGGAAAAAAGTCATTTTAACCAGTTTTCTCCAGAGTCTAAAGAATACCATGGCCATCCTGTGCCAAAAAGTCATCTTGCCTTTCTGTTCAGTTCGGTCGAGTCTGACTCTTTGCGACCGCATGGACTGCAGCACGCCAGGCCTCCCTGTCCATCACCAACTCCCCGAGTTTACTCAGACTCATGTCCACTGTGTCGGTGATGCCTCTGTTGTCCCCTTATCCCCTTTCCCAGCATCAGGGTCTTTTCCAATGAGTCAGTTCTTCACATCAGGTGGCCAAAGTATTGGAGTTAAAGCTTCAGCATCAGTCCTTCCAGTGAATATTTAGGCCTGATTTCCTTTAAGATGGACTGGTTGGATCTCCTTGCAGTCCAAGGGACTCTCAAGAGTCTTCTCCAACACCACAGTTCAAAAGCATCAATTTTTCGGCACTCAGCTTTCTTCACAGTCCAACTCTCACATCCATACATGACCACTGGAAAAACCATAGCCTTGACTAGATGGACCTTTGTTGGTAAAGTAATGTCTCTGCTTTTTAATAAGCTGTCTAGGTTGGTCATAACTTTTCTTCCAAGGAGCAAGTGTCTTTAATTTCATGGCTGCAGTCACCATCTGCAGTGATTTTGGAGCCCAAGAAAATAAAGTCTGCCACTGTTTCCCCATCTATTTGCCCTGTAGTGATGAGACCAGATGCCATGATCTTGGTTTTCTGAATGTTGAGTTTTAAGCCAACTTTTTCACTCTCTTCTTTCACTTTCATCAAGAGGCTCTTTAGTTCTTCGCTTTCTGCCATAAGGGTGGTGTCATCTGCATATCTGAGGTTATTGATATTTCTCCTGGCAATCTTTTGTTTCTGTATCCATAGTTTTATAGCTAAAATATTGACCAAATAGTGCTCAAGTTGACTCTGAACAGGGCAGGAAAAAAATAATTGCTAAAGTGGGGGAAGGAGCGGAGGAAGTTGGGCTTACCCTCTCCCCACTGATAGATTGGAAAAGTTAGAAGGGGATTAGCTGATGGAGAAGGAGACAGAGGCAGATGGAGGGGTGTAAGGCAGCAACAGGGCAAAGAAAGGCAAAAGAAAGGGGAGTGGGGGACACTGGGAGAGCCGACTTGAATAGTGATTTGATTAACTAAAATATAAGTTTGGCATTGTAACATGGACAGTTGTCCTCAAAAATCACGTAATTCCTTTTCCAATTATGTCTAACTTCTCATTAGACTATTTAAATTTATGTACCTTACGGTAGGGAGATGACCATCCAGCCTCTCACCTAGCGCGGCACATTCTTAACCTTTCTCAATCAGGACAAGCCACAAAATTTAAGGTTCCAATTCTCACACCGTTCAGTGAATACCGTTCACTAGCTAACGAGCAATAAGGTGAATCTTCCAATCTGGGAATAAAAACTTCATCAACCTTAATCTCTTTTCCTTAAAGAGTGGCATTTTGTCTCACAAATCCTGCTCACAGCGCCAATTAATGTTTTGCAGAAAGTTTACACTTTCGTTTCAGGTTCAAAGGATTTGTTAACAAAATAAGCCACTCGTTATATACAAATAAATAATACAGATATTTATGAAAGAACTATCCAGCTTACTTTCAATATACTAACATTAAAAGAAAAGAGAAATAGAAAGAGCAGAAAGTACATCACCAAATTGGGTTTTGACCAACATTCAGACTTAAACAGCGCTGGGAAGTCCCGTGTCACAGCACATCTGGAGTCCCGTTTGGGAAAGGGTCCCAGGGAGTGCGTTCACTTCGTGGGGAGACTTCAAACAAGATGACTGTTTTGAGTCAGGTAATAACTAAATGCATGCATATAGTCTCTTCAAAAACAATTTTCATATTAATGATTATTGTGAGAAATGGTAATACCTAACAGTGTTTACTTACACTTAGCAAGCTAAGGCAATTCTTCTCTTTCCTTTCTTCCACTTGACATTAAAAAACATTGTTGTTTGAGTTTGTGTATGGTGCCAACAAAGCTTCCATTCTTTTGATTAAGGCTAGTATGATATTTGTCTAAGAGCACATTGTTCTTTTTAAATTTTAGTTACATGAGCATGCAGCATACCTTGTGGATAGTATGTGGGACTGTGCTACTGAGCTGCTGAAAGACTGGGAATGTATGAATAGCTTGTTGCTGGAGGAGCCACTTAGTGGAGAGGAAGGTAAGGATGTTTAATTATGGTATTTTTGTTGTCTAGGCAATTTTGAAAACAGATTTTACTTATTCCATTTATTTATCTCTTAGCATTAAAATAGTTGATTCAAAGTCTTTGGGTAATTTTGTTTTCATACACATGAATATTAGAAAGGTATAGTTCCTGTCAACATTTATTATGTTTTATTGTATTTTATTTTTTTGCATCTGTTCATATTTTCATTTCTCAAATTGTGGACTGGTAGTTTACAAATTTATAATGTTTAGTAAGTTTTAACTTGTTCTGGTCCTTTTTGTGATATAGTAATAGGATTTTCCCTAGTACATTAGGTCAGATTCTGTCACAAGCACAAGAACTGTTATGTAATGATTATAAATGGCATATAGAGAAAAAAATAGGTTAACTCTTTCTGATTATTTTTTTCCCAGCACTAACAGACAGACAAGAGAGTGCTCTGATTGAAATAATGCTTTGTACCATTAGACAAGCTGCTGAATGTCATCCTCCTGTGGGGAGAGGGACAGGAAAAAGGGTACGCCACCATATTTTCAGTATTCTAAATTATATGTCTCTTTTTTAATATTTTTTTATAGTTCTTATTTGTGGCTATATAATCAAATCTTTGAATCTTAAATTTTGTTTTTTCGGTGATCTTTGCTTATAAATATGTTAGAAGTAAATTTTAAAGCATTAGCAGTTTGGGAAGTCTGCTTTCCTTCTATAAGATACTTTGTTAGTTTACTACAGTGATTGTCAGTCCTTGTAAAGATTGCTTGCTATGCATCATTTTAGAATGATGTATTTGTCAGTTTTGATTTATTTACAAATTGACTTTCTGTTAATAAAAGTAAGATCGTCATCCATTAAAATGGGAGAAATATCTGTTTCCTGGGACTAAATTTTATTGCATTATTTCAAAGTTCACATGTATTGTAGACCAATAGTTTCACAGGCTTTCAAACTTTGTGATGCACAAAAATAATCTTTATATTGTGACCTAGTACACATCTATATATGTGTTTCTGTATATAACTGAAGCAGTTATACAGTATAAGTTAAAATATTGCAACTTATGTGATGCAGTCAATTCTTTTTGTTGTTGTTGTTCTTTTTCAATTACTAGTAGTTAATTATATTGAATTCATAACCCATGGGTCATGGCACAACTTACAGTTGACTGAAATCCTACTCACTTCCATGACTATATAAGCTAATGAACTGTATTTCCTAGCTGCTTTTCTTTTCATCCAAAGTTAGGGTAGGTTAGTCTAATGTGGTATTGATTTTGTCTCTAGAACTATTCAAAGATTTTTAAAAAAACAATGTGCAGGCTATTCTCTTTGTTACTTACTGGATTTCAAGTTTTATAGTAGAAGTTTTTGTATCCATCATTTAAAATGTCATTTTATTACTTATTTTTAATATTTTAACTTGAGCACCTAACAGTGTCAATGGGCTTACTAATAAATACTTGGAAACTTTGTTGTGTTTCCTTAGGTGCTTACAGCAAAGGAGAAGAAGACCCAGTTGGATGACAGGACAAAAATCACTGAACTTTTTGCTGTGGCCCTTCCTCAGTTATTAGCTAAGGTAAGTTTGTGTCAGTATCAAGAGTGTTGTTAAGAAATTACAGGGTTTGTTTGGAAATGCCATACAGAATTTTCTACTTATCATAATATTTCCTTACCATTATTGTGATGTTTTTGACATGATTTTTTTTATTTCAAAGTACTCTATAGATGCTGAAAAGGTGACTAACTTGTTGCAGTTGCCGCAGTACTTTGATTTGGAAATATATACCACTGGACGATTAGAAAAGGTAGGGTGTTTCTGTGTATAATAAACCTTGAAGAAAAATTGTTAATATAGTTCATCCCATCATATTGCTTATTTATATTTTTTGAAATTTTTTATAGCATTTAATATAAAGGAAAGCCTGTATCTTGTATGCCTTACATATTTTAGATAAGTTGGATTTAGAGAATGGCACTAATGAGGTTTCCCTTTGATTCATGTTGATAGCAATACCCTCCTTCCTAGACATTACGTTACTGTGTCACTGACCATTTATGGAGATTGGAGGTGGGTAACTGGATAAGAACAATTGCAAAATGAAACAGCTAATATTCATTGAATGCATTTACTATGTTCCAGGAACATGTATATTTTTATGTATTAACATCTTACCAAAGCCCTGTGAGATAGGTAATATTATTCCTGTTGAAGTAGGGGAAGTAAGTTTGGGTGGGTTAGTGCATTTTTTTACTTTGACTAGAAAAACTTAAAATGTATGTGCTGTATTTGAAGCTTTTCACCCCAGTTGTACAGTCATTTTATTCCTGTCATCATACATACCTTAGTTTTAATGAAGAAACTTTGATTTTGCAGCATTTGGATGCCTTATTACGACAGATCCGGAATATTGTAGAGAAGCACACAGATACAGATGTTTTGGAAGCATGTTCTAAAACTTACCATGCACTCTGTAATGAAGAGTTCACAATTTTCAACAGAGTAGATATTTCAAGAAGTCAACTGATAGATGAGTTGGCAGATAAATTTAACCGGCTTCTTGAAGATTTTCTGCAAGAGGTATGTATTACAAGTATTTTGTCAGTTGTCCCCCACTGTGGCCCCACCCCCCACCCTCTCCATAACTAGGTCAGTCACAGTCTTGGTGATAGTCTTTAGTAGTATGTTGAAAAGACATTCAGACTTTCTGTTCTGTGATTCTGTCTTTTCTCCACCAAGAGAGGGAGGTAGCAAGAATCTGTAACTTAAGAGATGGTGAAAGCAAAATTAGCACCTTTCCTTATTTTTTTTAATTTAAAGAAATGATCTGAAAAGTTTCCAGGAAGTTTCCAGGCTTTAGTTGAACAGGAGGCTGTTAGGGAACAGGGAACAGAAAAGTTGAGCTAGATTGTTTCCATGTAACCTCAAAAATTGAGTTATTTCTTAATGGTTTGGAAGTTGATTTATTTATGGTCTTTGATATTATAAAGCCTTGATAAATTACAGCAGCTGTTCATTTTGGTGTTTCATTGTTCAGTTCTATTTCCAAAGAAGCTTAAGCATGATATTCAAATACATTTGTATTTTTATTGTGATTTTTATCTTTTCTGGAAAGATATACTCAACAGTTTAGTTTATTTGCATAAAGTAAAAACTCATGATTCTCAGGTTATTGCATTTAGGTTTTTCCACATCACGTTTGCCATAAATTCTGCAAAAATGATACAGACTTTTGTAATTTCCAGTTATTTTGTTTAACAGTTAGTTCCTAAACTTTCTTATTTCTCTGTGTAACATTTCATGCTTACTAAGTTTTGTTTAATTGGAGGTTTGTGTAATATGTTGATGTATGATGATTACATTTTTAGTTAAAAATTTTAATGGCTCTACCCTTGGCTGGATATGATTCTTTTTTTAAAAAAAAAGGTTTATATTGGAGTGTAGCTGATGAACAATGTTGTGTTAGTTTTAGGTGGACAACAAAGAGACTTAGGCATACATATACATTATTCATTCTCCCTCCAAACACCCCTCCCATCCATGCTGCCACATAACATTGAGTAGAGTTCCACATGCTATCCAGTAGTACCTATACAGTTAGCCATTTTAAATATAGCAGTGTGTACCTGTCCATCCCAAACTCCCTACCTATCCTTTCCCTCCATCCTTCTCCCACCTGGCAATCATAAGTTTGTTCTTTTAGTCTGTTTCTGTTTTTTAATAAGTTCATTCGTATCATTTCTTTTTAGACTCTGCACATAAGGGATGTCATACATTTCTCCTTCTCTTTCTGACTTATTTTACTCAGCATGACAATATCTAGGTCCATCCATGTTGCTGTAAATGGCATTACTTCACTCTTTTTAATGGCTGAGTAATATTCCATTGTATATACGTACCACATCTTCTTTATCCATTCCTCTGTCTGATGGACATTTAGGTTGCTTCTGTGTCTTGGCTACTGTCAACAGTGCTGCAACGAACATTGGGGTGCATATATCCTTTTGGACCGTGTATTTCTCTGGGTACCTTCCCAGGAGTGGGATTGCTGGATCATATGGTAGCTCTACTTTTAGTTTTTTTTAGGAACCTTCTTACTGTTCTCCATAGTGGCTATACCAGGTTTCGTCCCACAAAGAGTTCCCACAAAGATTCCCTTCTCTCCACACCCTCTCCAGCCTTTACTGTTTATAGATTTTTTTTGATGGCAGCCATTTTGACTGAGGTGAAGTGATACCTCATTATAGTTTTGATTTGCATTCCTCTTAATTATTAACAATGTTGAGAATCTTTTCATGTGCCTCTTGGCCATCTGTATGTCTTCTTTGGAGAAATGTCTGTTTAGTTTTTTTGCCTGTTTTTTGATTCAGTTGTTTGTTTTGATGATGTTAAACATCACAAGCTGTTTGTAATTTTAGAGACTAACGCCTTGTTGATCACATTATTTGCAAATATTTTCTCCAGTCTGTGGGTGGTGTTTTGTTTATTGTTTCCTTTGCTAGGCAAAAGCTTTTGATTTTAAATAGGTCTCCTTTGTTTATTTTTGTTTTTATTTTCATTATTCTGGGAGATGGGTTGAAAAAGATACTACTGTGATCTTTTATGTTATACTTTCTTTTTAGGGTGGTACATAAATGTAATAGCTTAAGATTTTTCACTTCTGTAATTATTAATGTTTGATATGGTATAATTAACATTTATAGGGTGAAGAACCTGATGAAGATGATGCATATCAGGTATTGTCAACATTGAAGCGAATCACTGCTTTTCATAAGTAAGTTGAATCTTAAAGTTTCTGATTTTTTAAAACTTACCAAATCAGAACCAACTTACATGTTTTGGGATTATAATGTCATAATTTTTGCTGGGTTTCTTGTGCTTTTGGGGGAAAAGTGTTTGGAATCATACTTTAAATATGAGAAACAAAAAAAATTTTCAACTAATATACTTTTTTAAAGTACACATTTTTTTGTTCTTGTGGGTACATGTTAGGAAGTTTACTACATTTTACTTTAACAGTATTCTGTTAGCAGTCAAGTCCAGAACAGATGTGATTAAGCTTAAATTTTTAATATAACTTAATTCTTTTCTTTACAGTGCCCATGATCTTTCAAAGTGGGATTTGTTTGCTTGTAATTACAAACTATTGAAAACCGGAATTGAAAATGGAGACATGCCTGAACAGGTTTTTATTTATTTACAAGTTATATATTTCACTTTGAGAATGAAGATGTGTGACTTTTAAAATTTAATTGTGTTCTTTTTGTTCCTTTATAGATTGTTATTCACGCACTGCAGTGTACTCACTATGTAATCCTTTGGCAGCTTGCAAAGATAACTGAAAGCAGCTCTACAAAGGTTTGTGGTGGTTCAGTGGCGTCTTTATTAAATATTACTAAGTTTTCAGCAAACTTAAACATAAGACCGATTATTTCAATAAAGTTTTGCTTATCTTCTATTTAGGCATGTATACTTTTGAAAATAGTTACTTGTAGTTTGATATATATTCTGTGAAAGAACATTAAACATTTGTTTAGAGAATGGATTTAAAATAAAAAGTCACATTTGTAGGTGGCATAATTTATGGATTTCCACATCATTCTCAAAAGTTCTGGATGCATGAACAACTATAGACTTTGTAAATCATGACCAAGAACCTTCAAAACATACAGATACAACTATTGAGTTCCATAAGTTAATTATTACAAGCTACCTGTCCCTAGATCTTATGCCTTGGTATTGTTTGGGGATCATCTTATTGATACTCGGATCTCTCTACTGATGTTCCAAATTCATGAAAAATTATTTTGTGGTTGAGTGCAGTATGCCAGCTACTAGGTCATAGAACTTTCAACATTTTATCCATAATTGTAATCATTGATGTGTTTAGTAATTGAACTAAACAGTACTGACTTTTTCATTTGTAAATTAGAAATTTAAACATCATACTTGTTGCAGTAGATATTGCCTTAAATATTATTTGAGCACATTTTTATAAACATTAAGTAATTTCTATAAGATGTAGAGTTAGTTGTTTGTAGTTATTTTCCTCAAGAAGGAATCCTCTCGATGTTTGTTTTACATAAAATCACAGAATAACTTTAAAAATATTTTGAGGTTTTTAAGTACATGATGCTGTTATATCTACAAATGGATATTTGCCCCTGGCAAAGAACAATATAGTACTGTTAAAATAGTGTACTTTTTGTCAGACACTCAAAAACTTTATTTAATTCAGTGTCAAACTTGTAGTAGGTCCAGTGACTATGTATTAGCAGATATGATTGCTCACCTAAATCAAACGCATTGAGTTAAAAATTAACATGGGAAAAAGGTAATATGTTTAGTAGAGGGAAAAAAGGGTAAAAATGAAAGTTATTATATACAGAATTATTATGCTGAACTTGGTTGAGTTTTCTTTACCAAAGCAATCTCCAAGTTAAACCTGTTTTTTTAACTTGTCTATTACATACACTGAATGTGTACTGATATTCTGTCGTTTGGCATTCAGTATCAGGAGATTGGCAAAGGTAATGCCTCAAATAAATTAGTGTGTATGATCTTTATAGAGTGTTTTTCTGTTTTAAATTAATTGGTAAATATTTATAAAAAGAAAAAAACTTCTTTAAAAAAATCTAGAAAAAGATTCATCCTTTAGTGTAGGTTTACTAGAGACTTAAGTTGTTTTTTTTTTTCTTAAGTGGAGTAATACCATGAAACTAATTTTTGTTAGGCCCCTCTCTGTTTTTAAAAGCACAGTCAGTATCCTACAAATGAAAGATACTGTCCCCCTTTTTAAAAATCATTTAATTTATTCCATTCATCACTTGGCTGGCCATCAAATTACAAAGCAAGGATGGAGCGTAAATCCTATTAAACATTCTGAAGCAGTGGGTTTATATGGATAGCCATATATAGTCATATAAGTCTTTTCTCATTCTAAAGATCATTTAGGATTTTATCCGTTAATATACTTGGTATTTTTAAGGTGCAATTTGTTGAGATTTTAAAAGTGGTTTTTGTTTTTCTTTTTGATAAATGCTAAGGAAGAATTTAATGTACAGAGTTAGCACAATTAAATATATGATGATCTTTATGTAATTTAAAATATCTTAAATACTGAATGAGTTTTTAATACAGTATTTTAAAATGTTATTGTTAAATTTTTTTCAAGGAGGACTTGCTGCGTTTAAAGAAACAGATGAGGGTATTCTGTCAAATTTGTCAGCATTACCTGACCAATGTGAATACTACTGTTAAAGAACAGGTTAGTAACTATTATAGATAGCCGTCTTTTGTAAGCAACCCTGAACAAATATTTGAAGTAATATAGAAAATTTAAGTAATACTAAAATTGGGCAAACTAGGAATATCTTGTATTTGTGTATATACCATGCTCAAAAAATAGATTAAGTAATATTAAGTCCATTTGGAGCATTATTGATTATTATCATATTGCAGTCATTCTGTGTTACTGTTTCTTTATGCCACACTTGGTAAACAAACCCATATATACAAAGTAGGTGTTTGCAGTTATGTAAGTTATTCCTGAAAGCAACAGGTATAGCAAGTCTGCCTCAGGGAGGTCAAGGTCCATCCGATTTTGTTATCTCTGAGAATATTATCAGATCTTGGCATTCCTGCCTGTCCTGATTCTATAAAGTTTTTTTTATTATGTGGACTCTGTCTGAAATAAAAATTTTAATCACGTCCCTGTCTTCAAAGTGTTACCTTCCCATCTCATATGCCCTCTTAATTCCAATCTTGCCAACTTTCTCATTCTGAAAATGCATTGTTACCTGGTGCCATGGGTAGTTTTCCCATCTGTAAAATAAATTCTGATCCTGGGACCAAGAGCCTATTTAGTTTTGAATTGTAACAATAAAGGACTTGGGACTTTAATTTTCTTCTCTACAATTCTGATAAGAGGTACAGAATTTTAGAAGGTATCAGTAGTAAAATGATTTTATAGTTAAAATCTTATAATAGAATTTTAATGAAGTAATGTATGTGTGTGTGTGCGCATGTACGTGCACTCAGTTGCTCAGTCATATCTGACTCTTGGCAACGCCATGGACTGTAGCCCGCCAGGGTCCTCTGTCCATGGGATTTTCCAGGCAAGAGTACTAGAGGGGATTAGCCATTTCCTCCTCCAGTGGATCTTCCCAACCCAGGGATCGAACCTGTGTCTCCTGCAGTGGCAGGCGGATTCTTTACCACTGCATCATCTGGGATGCCCTTTTAGTGAAGTATACACTGATCCAAACTTAATATGTGAACTATTGATATATTTTCATAGGCCACCAAGATATTCAGCTTAATATTCCTTATTTCACTTAATTCCTTATGGATTATTGTGTGTAATCTCCGTTATGTATAATCAGATTTTTAAGGCTTGGAGATTAACTATTTGGTTATTAAATAACCTGTGTATTACTATTCTTCCTAACAGCCTCCAGGGATATGTCCTGGTTAGCTCACAAGACCTGCCAGTTCACCTAATTAGTAAATGTCACCGTGCTTACCACTTTGTATACTTACTGTGTATGTTGCAAAAATTTGTAAACTCAAATATCCTGATAGGTATAAATTATTTCCGTAGTAGTAAAATGAGAGGAAGAGACCAAAAGAAGAGATAAAAGCATAAGAGGAAAAAAATAAATGTGGTTAGTTCCAAAAGGGCAAAGCTGTTATTAAGATCTGCTTTGCCTGGTGATTAGTTTGCAGGCCCATACTTGGTTATGTTTTTTCTACTTAATCACCACACATACTGACAATAAGATTTTGTGATCTCTCTTCTAAGAGATCTTCTAGGAGATATCCATCTTCTTGGTTTAAGTGTTTTTCTTCATAGAAGAAAAGAATGATATCAAGTTTATACATTCATATTTGAGAATATATATCGAGATATTGTGGTTTAGTGTGGGATTTGAAGTCAGAAGACATGCGATTGAGTTCTGACTGCATGTTTTGATGATATTAACATATTGTACAAATCACTTAAAAGTTACTGAAAATTAAAAAAAAGTTTGTGAAATTACCTTGCATTTAGTAGATCACAGTGCACATATCAGTAGTTATTGTTGCAAAAGTTTCATTCTTAAAGTCTTAGGAAAGTCTTACCAGTCATTGCTTTACCGAGTTTCAAATGCAGAGAGTGGGATTTTATTTCTATGTTAAATATGTAAGTTATTTGTGGCAGTTTGTGAAAAACTTTGGTTTATGGCATGCTATTCCCCCCCCTTTTTTTTTTTATAATAGGCCTTCACTATTCTATGTGATATTTTGATGATCTTCAGCCATCAGATTATGTCAGGAGGGCGCGACATGTTAGAGCCATTAGTTTACACCCCTGATTCTTCATTGCAGTCTGAGTTGCTCAGCTTTATTCTGGATCATGTCTTCATCGAACAGGATGATGACAATAACAGTGCAGGTAATTTTATTGCCATCTTTTTGTTAAATTTGTGTATCTACCATAAATCAAATTTAGCAACAGTATAAAATGTTATACTACTATTTCATATTTTATTCTTAAACATGAAAGGCAGGTACATTTTCCAGTGCATTTTGTATTCATTCCTTGTAACATAAAGACAATGAAATATCATTTCTCACTAGTTGTGAGTTTGTTTTTCTAATTTGTAGCTACCTACAGAACTGTATGAGTTAATTACATTGTGCAAAGTGACTAGTGTAGTGCCTGGGCATGTAGGTAGGTGATCAATAAAATTTACTTCACTTTCCCCTTAATCATTGGTAACGCCAATATTCAAGTAACTAGAGCAGAGAAAAAAATGTTAAAGTGACATTTTTGTTACATACTTTCATAGCATCATTTTTCTGTTAAAGTGTGAGGCAATACAGAATGTTACATGTAAACAGTCAGATGAACCTAGGTATTGTTACTGTTTGTACTCTGATTGCATACACGGATGCCTTACTTGGGCTTCCATCATAGCTCAATTGGTAAAGAATCTGCCTGCAGTGCAGGAGACCCGGGTTTGTTTCCTGGGTGGGGAAGGTCCCCTGGAGAATGAAATGGCAACCCACTCCAGTATTCTTGCCTGGAGATCTCTTGGACAGAGGAGCCTGGCAGGCTACAGTCTATGGGGCGCAAGAGTCGGACACAACTTGGCGACTAAACCACCACCACCATGCCTTACTGGAACAAGAAATTGTGGAAAAACAGATAACGTTTGGTGACTTCTTTCTGGGTTTTCAATTTGAAGTTAAGCCTGGAGGATATATAACATCAATATTTTGTTCTCAAGTATCACAAACTTAACTCGAACAGGATTGAGAAATCAGAATAGGCAAAACAGATGTAAAAAAATCCATGTATTAAAGTTTATATACTTAGAATTTTCCACTGTTCACTTTCAGCTCTTGTTTTAGTTATACTTTATTTTTAACATTCATTTGATATTTATTAGACAGCAGGCAGTATACTAAGATGCTGTGAATACTTTTTAAAAATAAGATATAGTCTTGTAAGAATTGAAGTAGAAAAGACATTTCTAAAGACAATTATCATGTAACTTGATAAATAGTAGAGACATGTACAAAGTGTTATGGACATTTAGAGAACGTTCTTACTGTTCTGTCAGAGTCAAAACACCATTGAAACAGGCTAACATCTGAAATGGATCCTAAAAGATGAGTTGGAGTTTTTAGAACTTCTATCAATAAACATATATTCCAAACACTGATACAAAATCAGTTTTTGTCTATGACCCTTTTGTTAGGTGCAGACTACCTCCAATTCATTTAGACCATAGGAAACAGGAATGAGAATAAGCTTGCCAATACTCCTGAATTTTCTGGGAGGTTCCTGGAATTACACTCTGCTTTACCTCCTTGGACTGTGTTTTTCTATTTACACTTTAAAAATGAAATGTATTCCAGTTCTATGGAAAAGAATAAAATATAACACATTTATATAGACCAACCACCAACATTTGTTAAATTTTGCCTTGTTTCAGATTTGTTTTTTAAAGGAATAAAATATAGATAAAAAAGAAGTCCTTGTTTGTATCCCTCCCCAATCCCCATTATTGTTTTTCCCTAGAAATAACTGCTATCTTGAATTTGGTGTTTATTGTGCCTTTGCATTTTAATTCTATTTTACCAAGAGTTTATGTGTCTTTTACGAAAATATTATTTATTTTCTGTTGCTAGCTTCCGCATAAATGGTATCATGTTGAACATTTAGTTTACATCTTGGTTTTTTGAATTAGCATTATTTTTGAAATTTATCAGTGTTGACATGTGGTTATAGTTTATTCATCCTGACTGCTGAATATTGTGTGATATGAATTAACCATATGTTATCCATTTTCATATTGACGAACATCTAGTTTTTTTTTTCCATTTTTTCCTTTATTATAAATAATATTGCAAAAATGTTTTTATAATTATCTCCTGAGCATATGTGCAGATGCTTTTCTAGTATACAGGCATACCTCCTTTTATTGCACGTTCATAGATAATGTGTAGTTTTACAAATTGAAGGCTTGTGACAACTTTGTATCAGGTAAGTCTATGGATGCCATTTTTCCAACATTTGTTCACTTCATGTTTTTATGTCATATTTTGGCAATTTTTGCACATTTCAGATTTTTCCCTTATTTATCATGGTGATTTGTGATCAGCGATCTTTGTTGTTACTGTTGCAATTTACATGAAAGCTTATATGATGATTAGCATTTTTTAGCAATGAAGTGTTTTTAAATTAAGGTACATACATGTTATTAGACATAATGCTATTCATTACTTAGTAAGACTTAGTATAGTATAAACATAACTCTTATATGAACTGGGAAACCAAAAAATTCATGTGATTCATCCTAGTGTGGTATTCACTTCATGGTGGTCTAATCAAACCTGCAGTATCTCTGAGGTGTGCTTGTGTATGCTGCTGCTGCTAAGTCACTTCAGTCGTGTCCGACTCTGTGTGATCCCATAGACGGCAGCCCACCAGGCTCCCCGTCCCTGGGATTCTCTAAGCAAGAACACGAGTGGGTTGCCATTTCCTTCTCCAATGTGTGAAAGTGAAAGTGAAGTTGCTCAGTCATGTTTCTTAGTGACCCCATGGACCGCAGCCTACCAGCCTCCTCCATCCATGGGATTTTCCAGGCAAGAGTACCGGAGTTGGGTGCCATTGCCTTCTCCGGTGCTTGTGTATACCTGAGTGGAATTGCTAGAGTATATAGTCTATGTGCATTTTAAACTTGACCACATGTTGCCAGATTATTCTCCAAAGTGGTTTTATTCTTTTACCCTCCCACCAGCAACATATGATAGTTTCCATTGCTTTTCATACTCATCTAACCCCTGATATTATAGACCCATGGTTATTTGATTTGTTAGCCCACATCATATTAGAAGGGGAGAGTAAAATAGGGAATGCTTCTAGAGGTGCTGACAACATATAATAATGGCAACTGACATCTATGAAAGGCCCAGTGTGTTAGATACTTCTCTAACATTCTTTAATCCCTACAGGAGAAAAAAGTAGCTAATTTTTGATAAGAAGTGAAGAAAACTTTCAAAAGGACTCAAAAAAAACTCTTAATATCTAAGTAACTTAGTCTGTAGGGGGAGTAAGTCTTACCTCCCTCCAGTTCCTGAGAGCAGTACCAAACAATGATTGGAACAGTATTGTATAGAAATCCATTTATAATCACAGAGTCATTAAGAAAAAGTTAGCTTGTATGTTCAATGTACTCTTTAAAAAGAATAAACAGTACATTTTAGGTTTCTAAGAAAATGACTTTGGCATTCTGGAATAGGCAATTTTGATAACAAACTTTTTGGATGATCTGTCTTAAATTCCTAGTCTCAACACTTGGTTTTTATTTACGAGCAATTATCAAGGATTATCAGAGGGTGAAGTAAATACTTTCTTAAAAAGAGTTCCTATTTTATACACAATATAAGTAATTTCATTTATAAAATTTGTCAAGAGAAAAATTCTTTGCATAGCTTTTTATGTAAAAGATGTCATCACAATTTTATTTACAGGATCAAATTGAAAATCCTTTGGCAATACTTGGTGGCTGTAGTCTGGCTTTCTCAACTATAAATTTGGAAATAATTTTGTCCTTTTGATAACTAAATATCAAAATCTCACATAATTAACCAGAGGAGAAATATGTGAAGTTCCCTTAGAAAAAATGACTTCTCGGCCAGTGTAACTGAATATCTGTAATATGTATAAAGGAAGTATCTGTCAATGGAAGTTGGGCTCTAGGTGAGGTGGGGTCATCTTTAGAAGGGATAGGACAATTTCTAAGGTTGTCTGCTCCTAGGGAAGAAAAGCCTTACCCAACAGATAGTGAATATGCAGGTCTCATTGTCAAACAACCCTATTAGGGAAGTAGATCAATGGGTTAGACATGCTTGTATGTTAGGCAAGCTTAGCCCAACTTCACTAAGCATCAGTTCCTTTGACTCACCCCACTTGTTCCTGTTCCATGTTCATCAAACAGCCTTCTGATTTGACATCACAAAAATTTTTTCTATTGGAATAAATGGGCTGGTCATTCATGAAGATATTGAGTGGTTATAATTTTATTTTATTTAAATGTTTTTTTCTTTATTTTTCACATTCTCCAAAATAAAAATAAAGTTATTTATATATATATATTGAAATAAAATACAGATGGCTAAATGTTTGAAACTTTTTCCCCCAGATGGTCAGCAGGAGGATGAAGCCAGTAAAATTGAAGCTCTGCACAAAAGGAGAAATTTACTTGCAGCATTTTGTAAGCTAATTGTATATACTGTGGTGGAGATGAATACAGCTGCAGATATCTTCAAGCAGTATATGAAGGTAAAATTGAAAAGTGGATAGCAAGATATTTTTATATTGCTTTTATGTTTGGTTACCATTGAATTTTTTAATAGTTAAGTTACTTTTGTAGTGTAAAAGAAATCTCTTAAAATATTTAACATTTTCAGTAACATTTTCTCATACCTCCACTCCTCTATGGATGGACATTTTGGGTTTATTGAGTTCATTTGTGTTTGGAATATTGCAAACAGCTTGTCTTAACTGTCACTTAATAGAAATTGCATTTGTGATTTAATTTAAAACAACAGAATGGTGTCACTCCCCTGCTTGATGTAACATAAAAAAATGTTCTAGGAGTTAGAGAATTAGATAATATAGTTTCAACTTGGTTACTATGCAGCTTGTGACCTTGATAACTCACTACCTTTTATATCCTGCCTTTCTTTATCTGTTGCACTGTGATAGTTAAAAGTTTCTTAAGCTCTGAAAATCTGACTAGGTTCACAGTAGGTTATTCACAAGCATCATAAATATAGGTGAGATTCTTTAACTTTTAAGTAGTAGTAGAAAGGATATTACTGATTGTACTAACAGAACGTGACTAAATATGGCATGATAATTTTTCTGTAATCCTTTTTCAAGTAAAATCTAATTATAAATGTAAAATTTTTAAGCCTTTGCTTTTACAGAATAAAATATGTAATACATTTATCAAAACCTAGTTAATTCTTCTTTGGAATAGTTTCCTAGGTGATAGAAGCCTTAATAAAGTACTTTGAAACTTATTTGGCATGATACTTGTTAGATTTTTTTTTTTAAACTGGTGGTTTTTGAAGTCACTTTGCAAGTTTTAAACTTTTAGACATAGGTATTCTAGATTAAAGTCAGTTTTGTTAGTCATGTAGGGGCGTGGTTATCCTGTTATCTCTGGTAGTTATGTAAAATCTTAAATTAGAATAAAAAATCATGTGCAGTGTGTGATTTAAATGCCACATACAGTAACTTTGGGGATTCCCTGGTGGCTTAGACAATAGAGTCTGGTCTGCCTGTAATGCAGGAGACCTGGATTCAATCTCTGGATCGGGAAGATCCCCGGGAGAAGGAAATGGCAACCCACTCCAGTATTCTTGCCTGGAAAATCCCATGGATGGAGGAGCCTGGCAGGCTACAGTCCATGGGGTC
Source organism: Cervus canadensis (assembly GCF_019320065.1). NCBI lineage: Eukaryota > Metazoa > Chordata > Mammalia > Artiodactyla > Cervidae > Cervus > Cervus canadensis. Next base: position 132,432,066 of record NC_057419.1, on the reverse strand, counting down.
GCAAAGAGTCGGACACGACTGAGCAACTTCACTGCACAGTAACTTTTCTTTTAAATATTGTTAACAGACTGTTAGTTTCTATAAGGGAATTAATAAATTTGGAAACTGCTCATGAAATACATGCCATTAGCAATGAATAAGTTATGAAAGTAACTGTGATAATATTCATTGACTTAATATTAGGTTGGTGAAAAAGTAATTGCGGTTTCGGACCGTGAATTTTAAATCATTATATCTAAGCTCAAACACATATTAATCAAAATAGGAACCATTAGAGTCAACACATTTTTGCCAACGAGAAATAAGTTTGTTTATTCCTGTAGCATAAAAATCCATGCTTTGGGATTTGACGAACTCTTAGAAAGCATTTTCTGCCTCCTGCTGGTCGTGGAAGCGTTTTTCCTGCCAAAAATCGAGATGCTTGAAGAAGTGGTAGTCAGTTGGCAAGAGTTCAGGCGAATATGGTCGATGAGGCAAAACTTCATAGCCCAATTCATTCAATTTTTTTTTTATGCATTCAATTTTTGAGCTGTTGGTTGTGTGACGAGGGGTCAGGCATTGTCATGGAGAAGAATTGGGCCCTTTCTGTTGATCAGTGCCGGCTACAGGCGGTGCAGTTTTCAGTGCATCTCATCAGTTGCTGAGCATACTTCTCAGATGTGATGGTTTTGCCAGGATTCAGAAAGCTGTAGTGGATCAGACTGGCCACACACCACCAAACAGTGACCATGAATTTTTTGGTGCAAGTTTGGCTTTCAGAAGTGCTTCGGAGTGTCTCAGTCCAGCCACTGAGCTGGTCGTTGCTGTTTGTCTCATAAATCCACTTTTCATTGGATGTCACAATCTGATCAAGAAATGGTTTGTTGTTGTGTAGAATAAGAGAATACAATAGACACTTCAAAACGATGATTTTTTTGATTTTCAGTCAGCTCATGAGGCACCCACTTGTCGAGCTGTTTCATCTTTCCAATTTGCTTTCAATGCCAAATGACCATAGAATGGTCGATGTCGAGTTGTCGGGCAGCTTCTTGGGTAGTTGTAAAAGGATCAGCTTCGATGATGGCTCTCAATTGGTTGTTGTCAACTTCTGAAGGCCGGCCACTGTGCTCCTCATCTTCTAGGCTCTTGTCTTTGCAAAACTTCTTGAACTACCACTGCACTGTATATTGGTTCGCAGTTCCTGGGCCAGATGCATTGTTGATGTTGTGAGTTGTCTCCGCTGCTTCATGGCTTGTTTTGAACTTGAATAAGAAAATCGCTTGACTTTACTTTTTGTCTTAACATCATTTCCCTACTCTAAAATAAATATAAAATAAATGGCAAGTAACAACTCATTGGCAAAAATACACAAACTGAGAAATGTGCATTAAAATGATATATAACAACCACATTTATTTAAGAGTGTACTCTAATATCAAATAGCAAAGTTCAGAAGTGCAAAACCGCAGTTACTTTTGCACCAACCTAATAGTTCTGAAAATCTGAATACTTAATTATTTTTATACACTATACCTCCTTAAAATCAACTCTAGAACTTAATGTGAATTAGATCTTAACTGTCTGATATTTCTGAATTTACCAATGTTAGAGTTTGTGCTTAAAGATCATAAAGTTTCAGTAACATTCTTACATGTCTTTCAAGTCATAATTTTAGCCAAATACATTCTTGTAATATGTTTATGTGCCTAACCTAAAATTAGTCTTATTGTCCAACAGTTTTAAGAGACAAAGCTCTAATTTATTCAAATTTCTTTTCTAGTATTATAATGACTATGGTGATATCATCAAAGAAACAATGAGTAAAACGAGACAGATAGACAAAATTCAGTGTGCAAAGACCCTTATTCTCAGTTTGCAACAGGTAAGACATGAGTACCATGGTTAGGCTAACATAATAAGCACTTACTGGTTTTCAAGGTAACAGTCAAAAACTGGACGAAGGACGCAATAGATAGTTCGTAAAAGTGGAAATGGAAAATACACAGTCTCACTGGTAAACATTGAGCAAGTGAGATCATTTTTTTGCCTCTAGACTGGCAAGATTGGCAAAACCTATAGCTGCCTAAGATATGGGAGAAACAGGTTTTGTCAGCATTATATATTGGCTCAACCTTCCTGGTAGGCAGTTTGCCAATACGTGTCAAAATTTATAATGTGTATGTCATTGAGGCAGCAATTCTACTTTTAGAATTTTGTCCACAGTGGTAATAGGATAAGTTTGCAAAAATGAGTATACAAGATCGTACATTGCAAAGTTATTTATAATAGCAAGAAATTAGAAATAATCCAAATGTCAGTCAATAGGATATTAGATGAATATATTGTGTAGTACATCTCCACAGTGGCTATTGGGTAGCACTTAAAACTAGTGTAAGTTGATATTAATTTAAGATCTCTACCGTATTTGAGAATAAGAAGATTCCAGTATAGCATCACTATAAAATTGTGCCTATCTCTGTGTCCCTGGAGAAGGGAAAGGCTACCCACTCTAGTATTCTGGCCCGGAGAATTCCATGGACTGTATAGTCCATGGAGTTGCAAAGAGTCAGACTTGATTGAGTGACTTTCACTTTCACTGTGTCTGTTTGGAAAAAATAATCACCAAAATGTTAGCCGTGGTTAACTTGCTTTGGTAGGTTTCAGGTGAATTTTACTTTATTCTTTACCCATTTGCAGATGTATTTTAATGAGCACTTATCAATCATAGTGGAAATACACTAGTCATTTTCATTTTGGCAGTGGCATGGCAAGTTTAATTAGGCAAAAATCATTTGCTTAGTATTCTTTGGTCTGTCAAAACCAAATGCATGTAAATCATAACCAAACCCATTTCACTTTGATAAAGTTTCTTGCTTTTTAGAAACATAGGTGTGAAAGTTCTTAGCTTCATTTGCATATTGGATATTCTTTATTAAAAGATTTTAAAGGCTACATTTAAATAACTTTTGTTATAAAATAATAACTGTAGAAAGTTTACAAAGTATTTTAGGAAAACTAGAAAAAATATACCTTATCTTTAATTTTTTTCGCTTGACAATGTTTTCATTTTTAATCATCTTTCTAAAATCTTTTTAACACCTGTGTTAAATCTTATTTTATGAAAATAAAAAATGTGCATTCTGTCTTAATATCCTTAATTTTTCATATTAATAAATCCTAAACACTTTCATGCCATTAAATACTTTCCTCTGCTCTTTTTTGGCTGCTCTGTGTGGCATGTGGGATCTTAGGTCTCTTAGCAGGGATGGAATCCGTGCCCCCTGCGTTGGGAGTGTAGAGTCTTAACCACTGGCCTGCCAGGGAAGTCCTTCCTCTGCATTTTTAATGATTGTGTAGTATTCCATTTTATAGAGGGACTATAATTTAACCAAGAACTCTTGTTTGATGTTGGGGGTATTTTTTTGTTTGTTTGTTTGTTTTAAACAATTCTTTCCTTTATAAATAGCACTAAAACAAACATTTTTGTACCTATATATTGCACATAAATATTACTGTTATTCTTTTTGGATATAGTCTGATAATAACAATTGCTTAGTCAAAGAGCATGAAAATTCTAAAGCTTTTGCTACACATTGCCAGATTGCTGTGTAGAAAGAAAGGTTATCTCAGTTTATGTTCCCAGATCAGTGCCCATTGCACTGTATTCTTTTTTTAAAATTTACTTATTTTTAATTGAAGGATAATTGCAATATTGTATTGGTTTCTGCCACACATCATCATGCATCAGCCAGCCCTTCCTCTGAACCTCCCTTCACCTCCTACCCCATCCCACCCTCTAGGTTGTCCCAGAGCCTGGTTTGAGTTCCCTGAGTCACCCTGCAAACTCCCACTGGCTATCTTGAGTAGTAGCCATAACTACTATAGGAATGCACTGTATTCTTAAGTAGTAGCCATTATCTGTTAAAAAATCTTGGCAGTTTGATAGTTGAAAAAATTATATTTTGTTTTGCTTACTTTTTGATCCATCATTTAAGTGTCAATAAGAACATAGATGCCTAATAACTTAGTTGGTTTCCTTTTTATTTATATTTTTATATGCTATTATAATATCCAATTATAGTGACAGAAAAAAATTCTGTCATAACTAATCTAAGAAGTTTCTAATGTCAGTAATTACCTCTACTTTGAATATGTGAAGTGGTGCAATTTTGGGCATTTGTATCATATTTTAAAAAATCCATGCTTTAGAGTGAAGTATAATGCTTTATTTATAGAACATCAAGTATATATTAAATATAAAATATGATATTTTAAAATCAGTAATAATCTTTAATTATTAAAAACTTTAACATGCTTTCTTTCTTTCTTTCCAAACAGCTTTTTAATGAAATGATACAGGAAAATGGCTATAATTTTGATAGGTCATCCTCAACTTTTAGCGGCATTAAAGAACTTGCTCGACGTTTTGCTTTAACTTTTGGACTCGATCAGTTGAAAACTAGAGAGGCCATTGCTATGCTACACAAGTAATTTCCAAATTTTATTCAGCTTCTCTGTGTTTTAATCATGCAGGTTTTTTTGTATATTGCTTTTTTGTTTAGAATAACCAATTCAGTTGATGCCTTATTACTTGTTTGCAAATCTGTAGTGTATCTCCTTTCTTAAGAACCAGTTACAGTGCTGTCTCTGTTAACACATGAATTGGGACTAAAATACCTTTCGTAGAAAAGTCTTTGCTTTAATTAAAGCCATACAAAATCTTTATGAATTATGTGAAGAAAACATATATTTGTTAGGTATTATAAAATCTCTTGTAGCAGTTTTGTCATGATCTCATGTCTGGGTAGAAGAATTTGATTACTTTGTTTCAAGTTTCTGTTCTCTTCTATTACCTTTTCTCTTATTTTGAGCCACAGTCTTTATTTTATCTGCATGTTTTCTTTGCCTTATCAAAATTGGAAATCATCTGATTTTATTTTAGGCATGTAATTTAGTGATCAATTATACTTTTATGTATATTTTAGATCTCTAACATAACCAGTATGTGGATATTAATACCCTTTATGTCTTTATTGTGGATAAAGAGCCTTGCCTTTGGAAAGATCTAGAGGCTTGGGCTCTGTTTCATTGAAAGCTCTCTGTTTTGTGTCTTTTTAAAATTTGTATTGTTTACTTAGTTATGAAAGTGTTAAATGCCTCCTTTCAGAAATTATTCTGCTGTTTAAGTTAGTCCTATGCTTTCCTCAACTTTAATTTACTCCCACCCTTTTTCATTTGGCTCTGAAAGTTTCAGATTTCTTTTTATGCCTTTCAATACTTTGGTTGTGAATTTTAGGTAATACTTAAAGACCACACATGCAGTAATTATTCTGAGAAGTAATAGATTATTTACGTCATATATGTGTAATGTTGGGTAGTTGTCTTAATTAATAGAGGTATTTATTATTAAATAAATACAGGTAAAATTGGCCCCGAGTTGAGTATAATTTTTGAACTTTACTCTTTAGTGAGTCATTACAAATAGTCTGTAATCATTATTTTTAAGTTGATTTTATAGTTGATCTCCTTTATGTCTTGAAATATATAGAAAATGTAATGATCATTATGTGAAAGGATTTGGATTATTTTTTATGGAAAAGAAAACTGAGGGCAGAATGTAGATATGCCAGATCACATTTGTAATAAAGACCAGCTTGGGGGAGGGGAAGTGTCTATGTCTGTGTCTGTTTTGTTTTAAAGAACCAGGTAGGGTATGTGTATGTCTGTGTGTGTCTGTTCTGTTTCACAGAAAGTAACAGTTCAGAGTTCCTGGGCAGTCTGGTGTTTAGCACTTTCACTGCTAGGGCGGGAGCAACTAAGATCTACAATTAGTGTAGCATGCCTGCCCCCACCCCCACCCCCCCAACAAAAAACAAATTTAAAAAATCCACCCAAAACAAAATAACGGTGTCATAAAATGTAAATATATTTGCTCATTCTCTGTAGACTCCTTATTGTCCCTCTTCCTCGGATTAAACACACGAGAAAGGAAGCATCTTTTGTAGTGGAGTGAAGGTATAGAGAGAAATTTTCTAGGTTATTAAATTTTCTATTGTAGTTATTTAAATATTTATCTTTTTTGTTTTTGTTGCAGAGATGGCATAGAATTTGCTTTTAAAGAACCTAATCCACAAGGAGAGAGCCATCCACCTTTAAATTTGGCATTTCTTGATATTCTCAGTGAATTTTCTTCTAAACTACTCCGACAAGACAAAAGAACAGTGTATGTATTTACTAGAAATACTCTTAATTTTGCTTTGGAATTCTTAAAGATTTGTTATAATTGGTTTCTCTTTCAGATTTGTAGGATTTCATTAATGCACAAAAACTTTATGCTTCAGAAATTTTATAAATTAAAGATTACAACTATGTTTTATGCATAATATTACATTTTAATTCTATGAGTTCTTTTTACAGTGTAGCTGTATCTTTAAAGGTGTAACTGGAATGCTTTTTGTATTCTTATGAGTTCTTTGCTCAGCCTAACTAAGGAAGAAGCATTTAGCAGACAATAATATTGCTGATCCATCTGTGTCTTTGTCTGTGTCCTGAGCTGTGACTACACTGGAAAGTAGAAGTCTCCCTCTTTTATCTTCATACTTTAACTACAAGTCCTGTTCTCAACAGGCCATTTAAACAGAATACTTTTATGGTTTGGTCTTCTAAAATGATGACTTACATTCTAAGAGAGCCCAACAAGTGGAATTAAAGTCTCAAAATCTTCTTTCATCCCTTCCTCCCAGACCTCCCAACCCCGGGCTTTGAGGTATAAAAAGACAGAAAAATATGAATAACTCCTAGTATAAGTAATGTCTTCCTAAAGCCCACCAGTATTTTGCATTTAAAGATTATAGAGATCTTATATGAAATTCTAAAGCAGACAAAACTAATCTGTATTGATAGAATTCACCATAGTGGTACTTGTTGGAGTTGGAAAGACTGAATGGGAAAGGGGATACAGGGTACTTTCTGGGGTCATGGGAATATCCTGTATCTTGATAGGTGTATGGGTTACATGACTGCATTCATTTACAGAGGTGATCCAACTTTTAATTTCTGTGCACTTTATTATATATAAATTGATCCCAATTTAAAATTGCATTGAGGAATTCGTAGTCCAGTGGTTAGACTCTGTGCTTTCACTGCTGAGGGCCTGGATTCAATCCCTGCCTGGGAAACTAAGGTCCCCCAAGCTGCGTGATGGTAGGCAAAAAAATAATTGCATTGATACTATTAATTAGATAAATAAAAATTAAAACAATTAAATAATTTCTCACTTAGTAGATTAGCACAACTTTAAGAAGTCTGATAGTGCCAAGGATGTGGAGCAATAAAGACTTAAACATTGCTGGTACAAGACCACTTTGGAGATATCTGGTAGTATGTAGTAAAGTTTAAGATTCTCCCTACATCATGATCCAGTAATGCTGTTCAAAGGTAGATACATTAGAGGAACTCTTACACATATATGTAAAGAGAACTATAAATGATTTGATTGTTGGGGACTTCCCTGGCGGTCCAGTGATTAAGAATCCTGTTTCCAATGCAGGAGTCACAGGTTCTATCCCTTGTCAGGGAACTAAGATCCCACATGTGCTAATATGTTTAGTTGCTCAGTCGTGTCCAACTCTTTGTGACCCCATGTTCTGTAGCCCACCAGGCGCCTCTGTCCATGAGATTTTCCAGGCACGAATACTGGAGTGGGTTGCCATGCCCTCCTACAGGGGATCTTCCCAACCCAGGGATTAAACCCAGGTCTCCCACATTTATGGCCAAAAAGAAAAAAAAAATGACTGTTGCATTGTTTGAATAGGGGAAAGCGCAAAACTAAATATCTATCCACTAGAAAATGAGATCAATAAATTAATATACAATGGAATACTATACAGTGGTCAAAATTGTTAGATATTTTTAAGTAAATATAAATCCTTAATTTTATTAAAAGCCCATCTAATTGTTCTAATTTCTAGTAGTCCTACATGTCATATATGAAAGTAACTCAGTCGTGTCCGACTCTTTGCAACCCCATGGAGTATACAGTTCATGGAATTCTCCAGGCCAGGATACTGGAGTGGGTAGCCTTTCCCTTCTCCAGATGTCATGAATGACTTTTATTCTTAGTTCATTTGATTGAATTGGGATTGAAAAGATTCACACAATCCAATTGATCTACTTTAAAATTTTTTTCAAGTTTATTGAGCTGTAATTGGCAAATAAATTTGTAATGTATTGAAAGTGTACAACATGATTTCATATATGTTGTCTAAGGAGTCCCATAATCAAGTTAATTAATGTATTTATCACCTCACATTATTTACCCTTTTTTTGATCAGAACACTGAAGCTCTACTCCTTTAGCATATTTCAGTTATACAGTATTATATATTTACAAATATCATCAACCTTAACCACCATGTTACATATTAGATCCTGAGATCTCATTCATCTTTTCAAAATTGTTTTTCTGACTTCATGGAGATATAGTTGACATATAACACTGTGTAAGTTTGAGGTGTGCAACATGTTGATTTGATACACATATTGGAAAATGATTACCACCTTAGTGTTAGCTGATACCAGTCTTCCAAAATGGTTAGATTTTAAATTAAAGTGTTGTGTGCAAAAAGCTAAGTACAAAATGGTGCTGTGTTTTCAGACAAGTATTAAAACATTATAAATGGGGACAAAAACAGGAAATTCAGGTTAATGGCAACCTCTGTGGCTGGAAAGAGGCAAAAAGGCAATAGCATCAGAGAGGGCTACTTATCTGGAATATTCTTTTAGGCTATGTGGTGGATACATAGTTGTAAATCTCTCTACTAGTAAGTATATTTTGGCTCAGACTGCACATCTTGTCACAGACAGTTAATAGTTCTCTGACTGATAGCCAGCTTACAAAGGCCACGCTTTGAGGAGTACTGTACTACCATGTGTAGGGCTTCCCCAGTGGCTCAGCGGTAAAGACTCCTCCTGCAGTGTGGGAGACACAGGTTCGATCCTTGGATCCTTTCTCTCCTTATTTATGATACGGGGAGAATATCTCCCTCACGAGATTGTAAGAAGAAAGTTAAAGAGCCTAAGAGGAAAATGCCTAGCACACAGTAGTCACACAAATGTTAGTTGATTTTTAATTGCTATATTATATGTAAGTCATGGAATCCTTGTGATACTTGGATCCACGGATAGATGTATGACTTCCATTATGCTAAAAATATTTTGCAGGTAGGGACCATATCAGATTTACCTTTGCGTCTGTCCCCATTGCCTGAGACATAGATGCTCAACAAATAATAAACCAAAATGCTGTGAATTATTTCCTTTATTGTGAGAATCTTCATAGAGACAAAATTGTTCATCACTGTACTGATGAGGCTTAGAATAAGTAGTGAAGTAATATACCCACACTCACACAGCTAGGGGTTGGTAGAACTGGGACTAGAACTCAATGTAATCTTGTGTAATCTTTAAATACAATCCTCTTTCCAAAAATATGACTCAGATTTGTTCTTCTAACAGAGGACCTGTAAAGTTAGGATAGAACAGAGACATTTTGAGAAAGAGAACACTAATATCCTGCAGTTGTTAGTGGAATGCTTTCAGGAAATGTAGACCCATCAACCATTATTTTCATTCTCATTTACTTTTTATTTAACTCTAGTTAATCATTGTGTGTTCCATATTAATGTGTAAGCCTTAAGATTATTAGGAATAAGCAAAAAGAAAAAAAAAGCTATGGCAATTTAATGTATCAAAGCTAATGATTTCTACTCCTTTTTAAGGTATGTTTACTTGGAAAAGTTCATGACCTTTCAAATGTCACTCCGAAGAGAAGACGTGTGGCTTCCACTAATGTCATACCGAAATTCTTTGCTAGCTGGTGGTGATGATGACACCATGTCAGTTATTAGTGGAATTAGTAGTCGGGGGTCAACTGTGCGGAGTAAAAAATCCAAACCATCTACAGGGAAACGGAAAGTGGTTGAAGGCATGCAGCTCGCACTCAGTAAGCATATAGTTTATTTTCTTTATGTTTGTCCTTTATGTTTCCCATAGGTCACCGCCTTTTTAAATTCAAGGTATGTGTTGTTAAATGCACACTGTTTGCTCCAGTTATGTGTAAAATGTACTGTTTTAAGCATTTTGCATATGTGAATTTGATTCTTACAATTCTTTAGGTACATTCTTATTTTTCACTTGTAGGAAACTAGTACAGAGAAGTTGATTAACTTAGGTCACACTGATATTAAGTAGCAGAGCCAGGCAGTCTCACTCTTGAGCATCTACTTTTTTTTTTTTTTTTCCTGTATTAAATTTATTTAAGATACACACACGTCCCCTCCCTCTTAAACCTCCCTCCCACCCCATAGAGCATCTACTTTTAAATCACTGCACTATACTCTATGTATACGGATATGGACTCAATATGTTAGAACTAATCATTACCTAAGAGATCAGATCATCCAGTTTAAGTGGCGCAGCAGATTCAGAGAGGTTCCAACTTTGGAATTTCTATGAAGAGATCATTAATCATAAAGAATTTGATAGAAATACAAGTTGCTGTCTATAATCTTAGAGTTAAGAATATATTATGACGCTTGAATCTCTTGGACTCTTAGTACTCCAGGGTTGGTTCTTTATTTCCTTTCTTTAAGATACTTTAAACAAATTAGTATAGTTGCCAAAATTTGTTCCAGCTATTATTCCTGAGTAACGAACTACCCCCAAAACTTAAACGATATAACCGGGACATAATGTCTGGTGCTTTCACTAGGAATAAATACTCCAAGGCTGGGACTGGAATCATATGGAGACATCTTCACTTATAGATGTATCTGATGCTGACTGTCAGCTGGGACCTCAGCTAGATTGTCTGCCAGAACACCTTACATGTGACCTTTCCATGTGACTATTTGGCTTCCTCACAGTGTGTGATTTGGCTTCAAGAACAGGTGTCTCAAGAGACAACTCTGGACACTGCCATTTTCTAAGGCCAGAAACTGGCATAGCATAGTTTTCATCATGGTCTGTGGACCAAGCAATCACAGGGCACAGATTCAAGGGAATGGGACATCATTCCCCACCTGTTAATGTGACGCGTGTCAGAGGTTTGGGGGCTATATTTTTTCTAACTTATTTTCCTAGGAGCCATGGTTTTAAATTGCCACATGGATTAATGGTTTTAGTAATTTTTTGGTCCAGTAACACAGAGCATAAACTTGTAACTTACACAGCCTTAGATTTAGACTTGATTGGTCATATAGTACCAATGTCCCAGTCTGTGGAGAAATCTCTCTTACACAGTATCCCTGACCAGTTAAAATACTTGGGCTTGATAAAAAGTTAAAATTTCCTTTCTTTAGATAGAAAAGTTATCAAATTAAAAGATGTGTTCACTGAATACCACTAAATTTTAAAAAGTTTTTCTTATCTAAACCTCTTAATTCACCTGGTCTAACATAGTTAGCCTCCTCAGTGGCCAGCTCGCTCACTAGTCTTCATATTCTTAAGTCTATCCTCCATATTACCACCATATTCTTTGTCTAAAACATGTAACTCACCACATTGCTTCCATAGAACCTTTAGTAGTAGTTCTTGTCACCTTAGTGTAGCTTATAAAACTTTGCATAAGTTGATTCCTGCCTCTTTATTCAGCCTTACATTTTGCCATCTACTCCAGGAGTACTAAACTCTTAAAATATCTACAAATTAGTATGATTCAGTCATTGTTGTTTCATGCCTCAGTGCTTTTGCTTAGGTTCTCCCCATTTTTGGAGATGTCACAGTTCACATAATATCCACTCTAGTCAGAAGTAACTTCTGGGTAGCTGGGCTCTGATCTTTTTCATCATTCCCATTCTCCCTGTGCTTCCCTCTTTTAGCACTTACCACACTGTGTCATGGTTTCCCTGGTGGCTCAGCAGTAAAGAATCTGCCTGCAGTGCAGGAGACACAGGTTCAATCCCTGGGTCAGGAAGATCCCCTGGAAGGAGAGCATGGCAACCCACTCCAGTATTCTTGCCTGGGGAATCCCATGGACAGAGGAGCCTGGCAGACTGTAGTCCATGGGGTCGCAAAGAGTTGGACATGACTGAAGCGACTGAGCATGCATGCACACTGTGTTATAATTGCCTATATTTTCTTTACCAGGGCTTCCCTGGTAGCTCAGCTGGTAAATAATCTGCCTGCAATGCAGGACACCCCGGTTCAATTCCTGAGTTGGGAATATCCCCTGGAGAGGGATAGGCTACCTACTCCGGTATTCTTGGGCTTCCCTGGTGACTCAGATGGTTCAAAAATCCTCCTGCAATGCGGGAGACCTGGGTTCAATCCCTGGATTCATTCCCCTGGAGAAGGGGATGGCTACCCACTCCAGTATTCTTGCCTGGAGAATTCCGTGGACGGAGGGGCCTAGCAGACTACAGTCCATGGGGTTGCAAAGAGTTAGACACGATTGAGCAACTTTCACTTTCTTTCACTTTCTTTTTCCACAACTGGACTGTCAAGGCATGGCAGGGACTGCATCTTACATACCTTTGTATCCCTCTGTTCCAAGCTCTAGCATGTGTAAAGAAGCAGATGTTTGTTGACCTGCACAGGTTGTATTAGACATTTCCCTGGTGGTTCAGATGGTAAGGAATCTGCCTGCAATGCAGGAGCCCTGGGTTCGATCCCTGGATCAGGAAGATCCCCTGCAGAAGGGAATGACTACCCATTCCAGTATTCTTGCCTGGGAAATCCCATGGACAGAGGAGCCGAGTGGGCTATAGTCCATGGGGTCACACAGAGTCGGACATGACTGAGCAACTAACACTTTATTTAGTCAAAATTAGTGACTGAACTTCATTGCTATTACTTTTCAGCCGAAGAAAGCAGTAGTAGCGACAGTATGTGGCTAAGCAGAGAACAAACACTGCACACCCCAGTTATGATGCAGACACCACAACTCACCTCAACGATTATGAGAGAGCCCAAAAGATTACGACCTGAGGATAGTTTCATGAGTGTCTATCCAATGCAGACTGAACATCATCAAACTCCTCTTGATTATAAGTAAGTACATTTGATCATTTTCTGTACTATAACTTTATTAATTACATAGAAAAAAGTTAAGTTAAAAGAAGAATAAAATTCTCCTTGAAGCACGCAGGTAACATGGATGTTAGCTCAAAGACAACAAGAGGAAGCAAGGCAGCAGCAGGAGAGAGCAGCAATGAGCTATGTTAAACTGCGAACTAATCTTCAGCATGCCATGTAAGTGAGAGTGCCTTATTGTCTGAGTCTAGGAAGTTCACTAATTCATTTTGACATATTTTATTGTGTGCCTTATCTAAAAATTTCAGCAAACTCTCTAGAGTAACTAAGCTGAAATAATCAAGGAGCTAAAAATTGGTCTTTCCAACAGAAACAAGAAAAACTTCTAAAGTTAAATATTAACTAGTTAGGTAAAGGACTGATATTAGGTTGATCTGTTGGAAAAGTTTAACTATGAATCCTTGTTTATTTTGGTACACAGAACTATAGCTAAAAATTCAGTTTTGTTACATCTTAATTGATCCCCACCTTAGTTCAGGCCCTCATCTCTCACCTGAACTATTGCATTAGCTTTCTAATTCATGTTCTTCCCTCAGATCTATTTATCCTCTCACCAAACCCCTTCCCTCACTCCCCTCACCACCACTCCATCATTCACGTTGCCATCAAGAATTGCTATTCTAGAATAAAAATCTGATCATGTAGCTCTCTTCCTTAAAACCATTCTATGGATCCCCATTGCCTGCAAGATACAGTTCAAACTCCTTAGCTCATGGCATGCAAAATCTTTCTAAATATGGCCCCTGCCTACATTTTAGTATCATATCCTATTCCCTGGCAGCTGGTAAAATCATCATAAAAGGATAAGCTCAGGTGTCACCTTATGTGAAGCTGTGGTGTCATCTATGCTCCCATAACACTATGTATGTTCCTATTTCTTATAGCACTTACCACATTGTATTGTAATTTGTTTATGAATTTGTCCCTTTCTCTAGACTGTGAGCTCCTTAAGGGCAGGGACCTCTTTCTTTCTCTTTTCTAAATTGAAAAGTATAGTTGATGTACAATATTATATGTTGCAGGTATACAGTTTAGTGATTCACAGTTTTTAAGGTTTTACTCCATTTATAGTTATTATAAAATATTGGTATTTCCCTGTGTTGTACAGTATATCCTTGTATCTTATTTTATACTTAATAGTTTGTACCTCTTAATAGGGACTGCTTTCATTTCCTGTTAGTGCTTGGCACATTAAAAAAGTACTAAGTTAAATGTTCATTGAATGAATAAATGTCCAATGCTAAAAAAACTGCAGTTTAATTTTCAGATCTTTGTTTTTACTGGAATCTGTATGAGAGTTTTATAAGTCCTTATTAGCTTTGGCTCCAAGAGAAATGGCATATAAGCAGTCTTTAGATGACTGGTACGAAGGGGGAAGATCTGATGGTTTTGATTAAGTTTTTTAGTTTGAAAACTTTGTATTTGTAACATAATGTGGTATATGTTTTAATGCTGGAGATAGTGATTGTTACCTTATTTTTTTAATTTCTATTTTGTTTCAACTTTGTTGGTTTTTGAATGATGAGAATTTGACCTATTTTTCTTAAGAACTGATCATTTACCTCATGAGTAGTAGTCTATTTAAATTCACTTTAGTTGTCTGTAGTGGTCTTAAAAACCTCAAACAGACAAGGTATACCTTATTACATCTGTAGATTCTGATCCTGTTATGTCTACTATATTCATCCTCTATACTATCCCTTGATTCTGTCCCCTATTCTGTTTCTATAGCCACATTCCCTTTAACATAGGTTCTTATTTCATGCTGAATTCAACAAGTGATTTCTCAGCTTCTCACTAGTTACCAGTCCAAACACTCCAGAATTCTGCCAGGCACTAATTTGGTCCATATGTCTCCCTTAAAACTTTCCACCAGTGCCCACGATCTTCCACAGCATCTCATTATCATTCTTTTGTTTGTAGATTAATTGATTAATTTTTTTCTTCAAGTTTTATGGGGATATAATTGGCATACAACACTGTATTAAGGTGTCCAGCATGATGATGCATCTTACATACATCATGAAGTCATTACCACAATAAGTTTAGTAAACATCCATCATCTCATATAGCTGTAGTTAGTTTTTATTCTTCTTAGAGATAAACTTCCCTAGGTGACAAATTATTCCAGTTAAATAATTATTATCAGAAGAGTCTTTTGGTTGTATCATAAGTAGTCTATCACCTGAGACTTTAAAATATTTTTGTTTTATAATAATTGTTCTGTAATGGTGTCTGGCCTATAACTGAAATACCTTCAAATTCTGTCTCTTAGTTTATATCACATTTATCTTTCAAAAGCAGAATGAGTTTCTGATTTTATATAACACATGGTCCCCAAAGCACACATACCCCTTCACAGTTGTTTCCACCAAATACAGTAAAATTGTCATTTATCATTTACTGTCCAGAACTCTTGAGAAACAGGGACCATCGTTAACATATTTGTCCACATAGCCTGAACTAGATATCATGTCTTGTGATCTTTGTCTTTTAAGACTCAACATAGTTTTGTGTAAATTGTAAGCAGGCATTCAATAAATAATTGATTGAGGGGAGGTGGAATCTTTACCTGAGTGAGCAAAGACAGAAATATTATCCAAACTGGGGAACAACGAGTCACCCTCAATTTCACTTACGTTGATTCCTTTATGCTGATATGGACTAATTTGTGAACTTGAAATTTGAGTTTTTTCCTTCTAATTATGTGATAGTAGAATTTTTGTTCTTAATTTTTATTTAACTTTTCTATATAGGTCTCAGTTTTGAGTTTCATAGGATACAGAGTGCAAGTTTCACCATAAATGTTGCTCATTTCTTCCTGAAGCAGAATTAATCTCTTCTTTCAGTATATCTTTATAGCGCTTAATGCATATTTCTCTTGCAATATTTATCACTTTGTCATAATTAATCGTGTTTCCCATAGTAGACTGTGAGCTCCTTGAGGGCAGGAATCATGTCTTACTCATCTTTTATTTTGCATCCATAGGACACAGTCAAAGCCTAGCACATAGTAGGCACTATGTGAATGAGTGAGTGAGTGCCTGGTACATTTTAGGTACTGAGTGAATGTGAGTGATGGGTAAATTAACATTATATGTTCATGAAAATACATGTATTCTGAAAAAGTCATTTCTTTGGTCTCTTGTTTTATACTTGTTTATTAATTTGTACCCTGCCTACTTTCAAAAAGGATTTGAGGTATCTTGTCTGCTCCCATGTGCTAAATTCTCATTGAGCTTTTAAATGGGATATCAGAACTATCAAGCTAAATGTTTTGAAGTAATGTAGAATAAACATAACTCCTTAGCATTTTCAGACAAGTGAACATTGGGGTTTTGACATCATTGATGACATGATCAATGCCTAGTCATTTTCCCTGACCTTTAATTCCATCATTTTCCATTACATTTGAATAGAGAAAGCCACATAGTTGCTGCCAATGTATTACTAAGTTGTGACTTTGGTTGAGATCTTGACCTTTTTTGTATTTCTCTAGTCGGCGTGGTACAAGCTTAATGGAAGATGATGAAGAGCCAATTGTTGAAGATGTTATGATGTCCTCAGAAGGGAGGATTGAAGATCTTAATGAGGGGATGGATTTTGACACCATGGATATAGACTTGGTAAGATACAATGATTCTGTAAGGTTTTAAATTTAAATGTTTTTTGGAAATTAAATTGGATATTATTAGAGGAGATAAATACTTGCCATAAAAGTAAGTTTTGCAAAATTATTAAATAAAATAGTTGCCAGGAGTTTAGTTATGTGAGAAGGGATTGAGGAAGAGGGTGGGTTTGGTGAGGGTGTTAGATCCTAATTTAGATGGTAAACTTTCAGACTAATTTAGGAATATATAAAGGATATATTTTGCTTAATAGTATAATATGACCTTATAATTTACCATCTATTTACCATTTATCAAACCAATATTTTATAAACATGATCTACTTTTTTACTGAGGTCAGTTTCCATATCACAAAGTACTGATTAAATACTTAGACTTGGAAGTTGAATATATATGATGGTATATTCTCTGATAATAACATCATACATACAATTAGGGCTTTATTATATACAAAATGATTCCATGTATGTCATTTTGCTACACAGCTCATTCAGCTTTGTGAGGTAGGTTGAAAGGATTGAGGATATTGAAGCTTAGACACCCTATCCAAAGAGACAAAACTAGTAAGCAGTAAAGCTGAGACTCATAAGCCAGGTCTTCTATTTCTCAGTATACTTGGTGTATTCTCCTTAAAGGGAAGAGATAATTAAATATGGCTTCTCTTCAGAATAGTGTAATTCAGTGCCTTGAAAGGAAAGTGAGTTGAGAGAGACATTTCTAAGATAAGACAAAAAAAATTTGTTTTCTAGTTTTCATCCATAAGAATAATTTTCCATGAATGAACTGCTTTTGCATTTTTAAACAATATGTAGTTTGAATAGATAGTACTTGAAGTATTGTAGGGTGCCATTGCAACTACATAGGTCTCGTGAACACTTAATTAATTTCAAGATTTTCAGTTACTATTTGGCTTATTACAGATATGGCAATTGTCAACTTCCCTCATTTTTTTCCCCTTTAGCCACCATCAAAGAACAGACGAGAGAGAACAGAACTGAAGCCTGATTTCTTTGATCCAGCTTCAATTATGGATGAATCAGTAGGTTTAATTTAAATATGCCTCAAGATTGTAAAATCAAAAGTAATAGGCAGTCTCTGAGTTTGAGGTTGAAGAGCTTGGACAATACATTGAGAATGGATAAAAACAACTGGACAGAAGGAAAAGAGACAGGCAGGAGGGATTTCGGAGTAGAGTTGAGAAGGGGTCATGCAGTGGTGGTAACAGATTCAAGGTGCCTTTGAATCCCTGGCCAACTGGGGCTTAAGTGTTGTGTTAAGGAATTTGGACTTTTCCTGTAGGCTTGAGTTATACCTGATGAAGGATTTTGAATGGGGGGGCGGGCATGATCAGAATTGTGTTTCAGAAATATTTCTTGAATAGGATGAATTAGAAGAAAAATAACCATGATAGTCATAATATGAAGACATGGTGAAAAATAGAACTTGAACAAAGGCTTTGGTAGTAAAGAGAAGGGAGTTGAGATAATTGGTTATTGTTAGTTGTCAGTTCTGTTTCTTCTGTCAGTCCCTGTTGCCATATTCTCCCTGAGAATGCCACGGTTCAAATCTGTAGTTCTCTCAGACACACTGTGCTCTCACAACTCCATGACCTTGTAAAAGCTTTTCTGTCAGAATTGCCCATTTCCTTTTCCAATTAGTGAATTCTTTCTTTCAGTAGTCAGTTCTGACATTACCTGTGGAGTTTTTCCTAACTTTTTAGATAGATACTTTATTCTCAGCTCCCATAACACTTGTACACACTTCTGTTTTGATAACTACCAGATTGATGTAGTGAAATAGGATATTACATTTTGCTCAATGATTGAACTCCAGGCAGTGATGATTTTATTCATTTTGAGAGTTTTGCCCAGCATAGAGGTGTTTAGCTTTATTTGTCAGCTTACTAAATTGGTTAAATGCCAGTCTAGCTCACTTTTTAGCATCTACCCATTTATGCTGCTTCTTCCTAACACCTGCTGTCTCAGGTGACTGTTGTATCATCCTCCAAGGCCTGCCTTCTATGCCTGTGTTTTTGCCGTTCTCTCCTGGCCCTCTCTTGCCTCATAATCTGCTGTCAGATAGCTCTTGGAAGAATTTTAACAAATGAACTCATGCTAACATACTTAAATTAATAGAGCTAGTTATTTGAGCTAAAAGATAACGTTTCATAGATCAGGTATAGAAATCTTTGGACAAGGCACCTTGGGATCCTTGAAATCAGTGTTTGTCAATCTCTAAGGGACATATAAATCATGTAGAGATCTTATTAAAATGTAGGTTCTGCTTCAGTAGGTCTTAAGTGTGGTCTAATATTCTGCATTTCTAATAAGACCATAATTTGAGTAGCGTAGGTGACCTCTGCCTACCCATAAGTCTATAGTTTAAGTGTATATTGAAGTATGTGGTTTCCCTGATAATCTAGGAGTATGTATCTTCCAGTTTGTTAAATAAAACATTTAGGTAGTGATTGTGATGAGGAATAAAAGAGAATCTTTCCAAGCATATGTGATGAAATGCATTAATTTAGCAGTTTAGTGAGTTGGAAATTGGTGCTAAAATGAATAAAATGCTCTCCCTGCTCTCAAGGGATTTGTATTCTAGTCCACCTCTACTATCACTTTGAGATGAAAAGGAATGGAAGCTAGTATTTGAAAACTTGTGTGCCTGACATTGTGCCAGGCACAATTTAGTGGGATCCCACTTTTAAACTCAAGCAAACTTGGGCTGTAGAGGTGGTTTCAGTGACTTGCTGAGGGTTATACAACTTTAGTGTCAGAGTAGTAATTTGATCTGAGTTCCTTTTGGTTTAAAAATCTTGTGCTGCCTCTGCTGTGTACTTCCCAGAACTAAAATCAGACTTTACCTCAAAGAAGTACCAAGAAAAATTTTTTAGAAATTGTAATGATTAACTACAGTCAAAATTGATATGGGCAGTTAGAGATCACCTTATTTTTTCATTTGTTCATCTAAAATCAGGAAACCTTTAGGCATTTGTTTCCTTAGTCACTTACTATTGAATAGATTTGCCAAATGATGCTCTTCACCTTTTTTTCTCTACAGTAATGGAACAGCATTGTATATGTATTTATATTTTTGACATTTAACATTTAGGGAAAACTATAATCTGAGTGAAGCCAAAATAGGGACCTAATAATTGTTATTTATAGAAAAATGATGGCATTCTTGTGTTTATTGCATATGTAACAACTTAGAGGATGGGTAGTTTTGCTGCTTTTCCTAAAATTAGGAAAAGGAGCACATGCATCTATACCTGTAGTTCTATACTATTACCACATGATGGCAGCAGTCACATAACTGAGTGCTCAGTATCTTTAACAGTTCAGGTATCTTTAGAAGTCTTCGACCACATATGTATTGTAATACTATTACTACTAGTTTGTTTTAAAATTACATTAAACTTTTTCTTATTATCTCAACAGTAACTTAAATGGAATAACAAAATTTTAAATGTAAAAATCTGCGTTAGATTACATCTTTTTTTATTCAACCCTGTGATAATAGTCAACAAGACAATAATAAAATTAGGACTGTAGATTCTTTTATACCCAATTCTAAGATTCACTAATTTTATGTGAAGTAACCCAAAGCATCCTAGTATAGATACTTTAGATTATTACTAAATAAATCCTAAATATATTTTCTGTAACATGTTATCAGTGTGATTCAGAAGTGGCATTATGAAAATTCTGAGCAGATCAGTTTGGGGTTGCATATTTTAAAGTATTGCTTAAGTGGTTATTAATGTTGACACCAGAAACAGGTAGCTTATGTTACCAGATAAAGAGACTATCACTAATGTCCTTCTTCTGTGTTGAGATTCTTTTATTAGAATTATCTGTAGTATAAAATTGGTAAAGGAAGGGTTTGGTATAATGGAGCTAATTTAATGTTCTAGTAGAAGAATCTCCTTTATAATCTTGTCTGTACAAACCCAGGAGGAGGGGAAAAAAAGATCTGTTCAGGCTATTTCTAGGTAGATACTTGGTTTGGAAAGAACTTGAGTTCATGCCACACTCTACATTAAAACTGTCAATTAAGATTTTATCCTTTCTTTCATCATTAGATCTTCCATTACCCAGAGTCAGAGTATTATGGCTAGAAGGGATTTTTAAACATTGCCTATCACCTAGGCCTCTTTGGAAACATTCTAACCACCCAGACTCTGACTCTTGAAGCTAAAAAGGAGAACACTTAACCTTGGGGGGTGGGGTGGGCAAGGGGCGAGTAGTGGTGTTGGTTTTGATGGATGACTGGTAAGAATGGGGTACATTAATCCTCTATTGTTCTCCTTACTGGGGATTCCAAACACTTTACTTGATGATTTGCTACATGGAGGCTGCAATCAGATAGATATTTGTTTCCTGGTCTGAAAATACATAGCTCCTTCAATTCAGATCAAAACAATTCTGAGTTCTATGACTTTTGTTAAAGTGAGATTTAATTTACAAGTAAATGCCCTTTGTAATCCCAGTCTTAGATCATTACCTCTGGCTTTAATTATCAGTTTTTCACTAGCTCATTATAGTATTTTAAAAATATTACTCAATTGTCATAATAAGTGCTGGAAATTTAATTGAAGAGCCCAACTTTTAGTATATACAACTAAAAGTTGTAGCTTATTCTTGCTTAACAAACAAGAGGGAGTTGCTCCATTCATTACCTGCTTTTACTTTTTTAAGTTAGTGACAATGATTAGATTTTACCTAGCATTGTTTCCCCAGCTGAAATATAATGGAGTGAAATATAACTGGAGTGGGTTGCCATTTCCTTCTCCAGAGTTCCCAATCCAGGAACCAAACCCTGGTCTCCTGAATTGCAGGCATATTCTTTACCAGCTGAGCTACGAGGGAAGCCCCAAAATGTAATGAAAAGCATCAATACAACTTTTTGCTCAGATTTTACTTTTGCTTACTTGACTTTTTAAAATTAGTAGACCTGTTCACTCAGTCCAGCTTTTCAAAAGAATGCTTCCTGTTTTCTACATATTTATATTGTTCTTGGATGTTTTTGGTCTGTGTGTTCAAAAGACTTTAAAAATGATACCCACTTCACAGTGCAAATGACTGAGTTTGCCAGACATTGTTGTGCCAGAAGTGTATGTCAAGAAGCACATTTACTTTTTCATTCAATATATGTTGGGTGCCTGTGTTCAGGGCATTATCTAGGCATTAGGGGTGTGTATAAACATATAAATGAGACATGATTTATGCTTTTAGTTATATTTATGAGGTAGGTAGGATTGTGATTAGGCCTGATGTTATTTCATAATTCTATGTTAATGGTAATTATAATTTTAGAATTATATATCTGAAAAGAGGGGGATTTTTCAAAGTGACTTTTAGCATGTTATTAAACTTAATATTGCCAAGTATTGATGTAATATATTTTACAAAGAAATGAATGACAATTTTAACAAGATTTTTTTTTTCCCTCTCCCTCTCTCTCATTAGGTTCTTGGGGTGTCAATGTTTTAATACCAGTACACAATTAAGTCTGTGGTGAAGTCATTTTCTAAGTGGAAGAGGAAATTTTAAAATAAAGTGTGGTAGATACAGTGAAATTCTGTACAGATTTTTCTCTAAGGAGAATATGACGTGCTTATACTTACCAAGATCAAGTGCATTTGAGGGGCAGTTTTGTTTGCCTGGAAAAAGTAAAGGACAAGTAAACAATTTGATGATAAGCTACAGTTTTTCTTAGAAAGTAAATATTTTATTTATGCGCTGTTAGTTGGCTTTTGAATCAATTATTTCATGCTTTTTTTAAAGAAACTATAACAATCTGAAGAGGCATTTGGTACAGACGTGAATCCTCTTACATTTATTTACTGGGTGTACTAAGTAATGATGACCTCTGCTGGATTTCTGTTTACATCCAAGAAACAAAGTTAAGGATGAATTTATTCCCCCGCCCTGAAATTATAGGATAGAATTGTTTTTAGCATTCTAAATTTAAATGCTTGAAACATCAATCAACGAGGCTTTCTTTTAAATATTGTAATTGTGGAGAAAAGTAAACTTATAAGCAGAACTTTTACAATTTTTTCATCTAAAATGTATTTTAAGATATTTTTAAAATCCAAGAGCTTCTCTATACTTTTCAGAAATACCCAGATGCAGTGAACTGCCAGAAGGTAACCAGTCTCAACCATGCTTATCCCATTATCAACCCTGAAAGTTTGCTTGTCCTTTAAGATAAAAATGTAATGTTGTGATATTCCTTCCAGTAGTGCCACTGTATTTTGTCTCCAAATAAAAGAAGCTTATTGTAGTATGTTTGCAGAAAAATTCTAAACAAAAATTATACAGCTTATTAGAGTGTGGGAATAGGGATCTAAATTTTAAATAAAATTATATATATATATAAATTGGTGCTGATTTTATAATTGCGCAGTTTGTTTAGTTTTTTCTTACTTTTAAATTCCAACTTAAAATTATGAGGTTTCAGAAATATATTGAAAGTTTAACAATGTTTAAAAATAGAAAAGCATGAGTGTTCATGCTTTAAAATGATTTTTAAATTTGTATTTTATATTGTTTTATCTATCTGTCTTTGCAAGCAGTCTTCAGGTTAAAGATACTTCTAACAGGTTACAGTACATTTCCTCTGTATGTAAATTAGATGGGATAATAGAATTCATAACCCATAATATTCTTTGAAAGCTAAGCTTTAAACTTCATTTTATGTCCTTTCACAAATGAATTAGTTTAAAACAGAAAGTGGCTACTTGCCATTTTGACATCGACTCATTTTGCGAGGCTTAGGCAGCTAGACATCGTTTAAAACAAAATATTAACTTATATTACATGTGTATCTATCTTTTGTCAGTCGTCTCTCAGTTCTTGAGGTATATTATTTTAATCATTCCATGCCTTAATATGCTTGCAATACAAGAATATCTTCAGATGGGTGAATACCAAAAGGCTTCCAGTTCTTAAGAGTCAGAAACCAACAAGCATTGGGCTGTGGTAGCCAAAAACCATAGGTTAGCTAAAAGATCATGATAAAATACAATTATTTTATTAAATCATGGTTAATAACAAATGAAATCAAGACATGTCTAACAGATTTTCCATCAACAAATATTGTTACGTGCAAAAGTATTGCCTATGTTGTTTTTCACACCACTGCATTTACTAGAACTGCTGAGAGGACTGTATATATGATTTTAAACCTAAGTTGATTTTTTTTTCTCACTCTTGAAAGGAGTACTTCTTTGTGAAAGCAGTTCTTACAGCTTTGTTTTCAACCAGCTAAAAATGTTTTATATATTACTCTAACCTGTTGTCCTCCACATTCTATTGTCCTAATTGTACTGTTTTCTGATTTGTATTTATGTCTTGAGACAGTAACTTTTTGAATAAAAATAAACCTACAGTATGTTGTATGTTTTATCTTTTGTACTTGAAAGAGGAGGGTGGCTATAAGCGGTTAGAAAGTGTACCTATTATCACATCTTTTAACATGTTTGGGTGGGAATAATTTATAGAAAATACTGCCATTTTATATTTTTAATAAATCATATGTATTTTAAAATGAGACTAAATCCCTAATTGGGTTATTACTTTAAAGTAGAAACCTATGACCATTATTACTTTATTTATCTGGTATGAGTTAAATGCTCATTTAAATACCTGCATTGTTCATCCAGGATACATTTGAGTGCCCACTGTGTGCTGAGGCATGTGTTAGAGATCTAACAGCAAACAAAATAGACGAGGCCCCTCCTCCATAGATCTAGTGGGGCAGACAAATATGGAAAGAATCAAATCAAATAATTAAGCTTATTATGTAATTAGTGCTAGGAAGGAAACCAGCAGAGTGTGCTGAGCTATAGAGAGACTGAGAGAGAAAAGTGTGTGTGTGTGTGTGTGTGTGTGTGTGTAAAACCTCCCTTAGGTAATGGATTGATGTTTGGAGGTAAGTGAAAGCCCATTTTTGAGAAAGAATATACTAATTGAATTCCTATTGAAGACTCTTAATGTTCAGCATGTTAAGATTTGCATTGTTCTCTTTCTTTTTTAAAAAAATTTTTGGCCGTGCTGCACAGCTTGCGGGATCCTCATTCCCTGGCCAGGGAGTAAACCCACACCATGGCAGTGAAAGTGCCAAGTCCTAACCACTGGACCACCAGGGAATTCCCTGCATTGTATTCTTCTTTTTTCCAGCTTTATTGAATTGTAATTAACATACAATACTATCTTAAGTGTAAAGTGTACAGCATGAATATTTGGTACATATGCATAAATTGTGAAATTTACAATAAGATTAGTTAACATGTGTCACCTCATAATAATTGCCATTTTTTTGTGTATATGGTGAGAACATTTAAGATCTACTCTGTTAACAACATTCACATATACAAAACAGTATTATTAACTATAGTCACCTCCCTGCATTGTATTCTTAAAAATGATTCATATCAATGTAGCACTAGCACACTGGTCATTTAGGCTAATTTGTTGATCATATTATAAGCCCAGTCTTCTGCCATTGGTGATGCAGAACTGAACATAATAAATGTTAGTTAATAGCTAGGCACTGTTTGAAGTGGTTTACATGCAATATCTTATGAAGGATCACAATGGGTGACACATTATCATGCCCCCTCTCCCTCCCCCTTCTCCTTTTTATTTATTTTTTTAATCAAGAGGCAGGAAAACAAGGCACAAAAAACACCTTGGGCAAGGTTATATGGCTAGTAATTGATGGGGTTGCCACTCAAGCAGTCTGGCTGCATGAAGTCCTGGCAGCATTGAAACGATTCGATACATAAGGATAACACAGATAATGGCATAAATATAAAATGGCACATTACTCCTTGTTCCATGGTGAGGAAATGGAACTTCTTTAAGGAGTCTGACTGGCTATAGAACTGAGTAGTATGACTCAACATAGTCCTATAATATGCTACCAAGCTGACTTCTGTAAAGAGTATGAATTAAATGAGTCTATCAATAGTTACTAATTAATAGTTTTTAAAGGTGAGCGACTGGGGAGGAGGAATAGGATTAACCAGAAGGGATAGCTTCAAAATCTTTGCAAAAAGGAAGTTTGTAAGGGTTCAGAGAGATGAGTTCAGGTCAGATAGATTTTTCAGGAAGCTGTAATGATTCAGCAGAAGAAAAGGAGACAAAAAACTAGAAGTTCACTAAGCATCACTTCAGGTCAACAAATCTTACTATCTACTTACTATGTGCCTGGCCTTGTGCTAGCTGCTGAGACCAATAAGACAGGCTTTGTTTTCAAGTTAATTATCGTTCTGCTGGGAGTTGGTATGCAGATTCAGAACTAAAAAATGGGGGTGAGTTCATTGTTTTACTGGGTGTTATGGGAGCCCAGAGGAGGGGCACTTAACTGTGGATGCCCTCTGGGAGGCTTCATATAAAGCTGACACTTGAATATTTTCCCCAGCATTTTACTATTTATTCTTCACAGCAATGCTGAATTTTACAGCAAACACATTTTACATTCTTGCTTTGCCATATATCCATGTATTAATGTCCTTTTTATGTTAATTTAGAAGTAAATTGCAAACATGTACACTATGCCCTAAATATTTCGGCATTTATCATTAAGAGTTTAATATTTGCCATGTTTTCCTTTTGGTGTAAAATTTATGTGTGATAAGATTCACAAGTTGTAAGTATATATTTGGTGACTTGTAACAAATGCTTGCAGCTGTCTAACCCAAACCCCTATTGAAGGTACTGAGCATAACCATTAGTCCAGAAACTGTACTGCTTACCAAATCAATCTCTGCTTTCATCCCTTCTCTCTACAGAAGCAACAACTGTTGTTTATCTTTCCACCATAGATAAAACTTGACTGTTCTAGAACTAGATATGAATGGTATCATACAGTATGCTTTTGTATAAGGTTTCTTTCAGCCTGTTTTCAAGATTTATCCATATTGTGTGTTGTGTTGTGCTATGCTTAGTCGCCCAGTCATGTCCGACTCTGCGACCCCATGGACTGTAGCCCAACATGCTTCTCTGTCCATGGGATTCTCCAGGCAAGAATATTGGAGTGGGTTGCCATGCCCTCCTCCAGGGAATCTTCCCAACCCCGAGATCGATCACAGGTCTGCCGCATTGCAGGCGGATTCTTCACTGTCTGAGCCACCAGGGAAGCCCATCCATATTGTGTGTATCAACAGAGCTTATTTGTTCAATAGTTAGTGGACATCTGGGTTGTTTCCACTTTTTGACTGTTACGAATAAAGCTGCTACTTGAGTTGGATTTTAAAAGCTGAAAGGTGAAATGGGGGCAGAGTGACCAAGGCCAAGAATTTCAGGCAAAGGGGACAGCATAAATGACCATAATGGACAACTTTGTAAGCCATCTATACTTCAGATTTTTAAAAATCATCATCATGGATATAAGAACTATTTAGTAACCACTTAGGGGTGGGTAGGGCAAACTGGAAGATAGTTGGCTACCCACTACGTCACATCAGCTTTAAAAAAAAAGAAAAAGGGTATATTCACAGTTGTACCTTTAGTCACTTCAGTATTAAATGCAGTGTTCTCAGAATTGGCAAATGTCCAAGATAATAAGTAGTAGGGCACCTTTAAATGAGTTGTAATAAATTGATTTGTATACTAATATGCATGTTAGACACATTAAGCCTTACTCTACCATTGAGAAAAATAGTATATTTCCTACAGCCTCAGTTGTGTAGTTGTATTAAATTCCGAAGAAGTAGGTTCCTCAGTAGAAGTCAGTTTGGGGCTGATAGTGCAAACGTAAAATGAAGTCAGCTATGTTTACTCACTTTTTACCTCTTCCATCTCAGGTTCAGGATAGGCGGGAGGAGTTCAGTGAATCTTTGGCAAGTTAGCTTTTAAATAATTTTGTAGTACTTATAGCAAAATTATAGCCAATTTTGAAGAAGTAGCAGCCAATATTTGTTGGATGTTTACTGTGTGCCAAACTATTCAAAGCGCTTCACTGGTAGTTGATTATTGCTGAAAATTTCTAGTTGATAAGGAAACGGCAGCCCACCAGGCTCCGCTGTCCCTGGGATTCTCCAGGCAAGAACACTGGAGTGGGTTGCCATTTCCTTCTCCAATGCATGAAAGTGAAAAGTGAAGGCGAAGCCACTCAGTCGTGTCCGACTCGCAGTGACCCCAGGGACTGCAGGCTACCAGGCTTCTCCGTCCATGGGATTTTCCAGGCAAGAGTACTGGAGTGGGTTGCCATTGCCTTCTCCACTATCATTCCTAACAACGTGCAAACATTTCCCATCTTCAAAACTAGGGGAAAAAACATTCCCTTGATTAAACATCTCCCTTTAGCCACTGTCCTATTTGTCTCCTTTGGCTGCCTGGACTTTTCCCATTCTCTCTCTCCCTTACGTCGCCCGCCCTCACCCCCCAACACTTTTTTCTACCATTTATTTAATTTATTTGGCTGTGCTGGGTCTTAGTTGCGGCATACAGGATCTTTAGTTGCAACATGTGGAATCTGGTCACTGACCAGGAATGGAACGTGGGCCCCCTGCATGGGGAGCTTGGAGTCTTAGCTATTGGACCACCAATGAAAATCCTTCCCCCTCATAGTGACCTTCATTTGCCAAGTTTCCTTGCCAATATCTTGTCTAACCTATCTACAGAGTTAATTCCCTCCTCCAAATCAGTTTCTCACTCTGCCCCAGCCTAACTCATTGATGGCAGGCTGAGAATTGTGCCCTTTTGGTGGAGTTCTGGCAAGACTTCGGCAACCCATCTCTCAGGAAACTGACAGAAGGGTGTTCCCATGTGACTTTCCCAAAGCCTATACAACAGCAATTGCTTTGTAACTGTTATATGAAGTTCCCAACCTCCAGAGCCGTCATGGTCTGGCTTAGGCCACATGGAAACTTCCCTGTGGTTTCCTGGCTTTCCTTGTTAGTAAAGCAATCAACTTCATCATCTCGTCCTTTGCAAACAGCTTTGGTAGTGAGTTGAGAGAAGTTTGGATGGGTTATTAAGATTAAGCTTTGAGCAGAGTGTGGTGTTCAATTTCACGCCTGCCAAAACCTGTTTGGGTCAGATTCATTTTCTGATTGTAAATATCTTGGGATCAGTGTCCTTTGTACCAAGTTTCAGTATAAGTGTAGACATATGTAACAGGCCCTTCCACAGCAGTTAACGGTTTATCTGGCATTTCTTAGTTTAGCACCTTCAAAAGCCTTTTCTTAAGAACTGTCTGCTTTGAGAGCTGCAGTGGCCTCTATATTAACTTCAGAAGGCTAAGCTGTTGTAAGAAGAAACTCAACAGAAATTTAGTGATTTAATACATAAATTTTCTCCTGCTGGTAGCAATTCAGGACAGCTTTTCCAAATTGGCAGGTGCTTTTTCTCTATAAGGTTGTTGAAAGACATAGGCAGGCTACTCTACCATCTTTAATACATGGCTTCCAAGGTTGTTTGGTCATCACCATTGTAGCCCACAGGAGGTGGGGAAAGACCATGGTTGAGTGCATGTGGGAGATTTTCAAGGGCCAGGCCTGAAAATCACACACATCGCCGCTTCTGTTCACATTTCATTGAAGAGAACTCAGTTATATGGCCACACCTAACTTGCAAGGGGGCTGGAAGATGTAGCTTGGCCATGTGTCCGGGAAGAAGGGAGGAATGGATTTTGACTGACCACTGGCAGTCTCTGCCTCAGCCTTCCCCCTCTGGGCATCCATGTTTAGCCCTCTTGCCATTTTTAGGACACACTTGCCCTTTCCCCCAAAGGAACAATCCAAAGTCCTATCCAGTTACTAACTCAAAATAATGCATTATGCTCAGTCTTCTCCATCAGGTCCAGATATAGATGGACACCTCGAATACCCAGTATACAATAGTGCAGAATGGACAGAATAACCATAATGACCCACATTCAGAAAAGGATGGCAGTGGAGCAAGTCCTTGGGTCAGACTCTTGCTCTGCTCTCTGGATGGAATTTCCTTATCCTTTGTTTTTCTTATCCTCCTTCTGGAAGTTTTTCCTTGTTCTTTATCTTCCATGGCCACCTCTGAATCGGGCAATGCTAAATAGTTGATTTTGTTTGGCAGCATCCCACTTTAATGTATCTGGTCTGTATTAGTTGGTGTAGGATATGCTGCTGTTACGGAGAAGGAAATGGCAATCCACTCCAGTACTCTTGCCTGGAAAATCCCATGGACAGAGGATCCTGGTAGGCTACAGCCCATGGGGTTGCAAAGAGTTGGACACGACTGAGCGACTTCACTTTCACTTTCACATGCTGCTGTTAAGATCCAACGATGGCTCCTATACAGTGGCTTACGTAAGAGGCTTTTTTCCTGCCTTTCTATAGTCCAGGGTAGCTGTTCTAGGTCAGGATGTCACTCCTATGTGTTTATCCAGGCTGACAGAAGTTCTGTCATTAATCTATAGATCTTGTTCAAATTTTTCTTACTGTCTAACTAATATTCACTATATCAATAGAACAAAAATATCTGGTCCAAAAGTAATTCATGATGATGTAGTGAAGTTCATTGTCACGTCTCTTTAGTCTCTTGTAATCCAGAAACATCCCTAGTCTTTGTCTTTAATGACATGGACATTTTTGAAGAGTACAAGTCAGCCATTTTATGGAATGTTCTCAATTTGCCCTTGTCTAATATTTTCTCATGATTAGGTTCAGGCAATGCATTTTGGGCAGGAGTGTGTGTGTGTGTGTGTGTACGCGTGCATGCACATGCACGCACATGCTTAGTCACTCAGTAGTGTCCGACTCTTTGCAATCGCATGTGGGCTGTAGCCTGCCAGACTCCTTTGTTCATGGGATTCTCCAGGCAAGTATACTGGAGTGGGCAACCATTTCCTTCTCCGGGGATCTTCCCTACCCAGAGATCGAACCCAGGTCTCTGCAGGCAGATTCTTTCCCGTCTGAGCCACTAGGGAAGCCCTTGGCCAGGAATACCACAGAAGTAGTGTTGTGGCCTTGGTGCATTGTATTGGACTGTTGATTTCTCCCGCTATTGGTAATTTTAACTTTATTTGGTTGAAGTGATACTGGGTTTCTCCACTATGAAGTTACTATTTTTGTTTTGTAATTAATAAGTATTTTGTGGGGAGGTACTTCCAGTCTATGTAAGTATCCTGTAACTCATCAGCTTTTTTGTACCTGAATCGACTATTAGTGTTTCTATCAGTATGGACTCGGGAATATTTGTTGTAACCTATGGTCATCAGTTATTAATATGGTTATTTTGTTGACCAAATTGTCACAGATTTGTCCACTGACAGTCCTTTCAAGTTGGCTCCTGTGTCTTTTGCTATGTTCCCTTCATTCTTTGATCATTTCATTACTTTTTGGTACCATGTGATATTCCAGGCTCATTTTGTATGGCCCGTGTCCAGCCTTGGAATTAGCCATTTCTCCAAGAAGTCCCAGTTCCTTTTATTGAAGAATGGTATTTATTTTAAAATTTATTTATTTTTGGCTGCACTGAGTCTTCATTGCTGCACACGGGCTTTCTCTAGTTATGGCGAGAGGGGAGTACTCTTCATGATGTGTGGACTTGTTGCAGTGGCTTCCCTTGTTGCAGAGCACAGGCTGTAGAGTGCCCTGGCTTCAGTAGTTGCAGCTCACAGTCTTAGTTGCCCCATAGCATGTGGAATCTTCCCCGACCAGGGATTGAACCCGTGTCCCCTCCATCAGCAGGCAGATTCTTAAACACTGGACCACCAGGGAAGTCCAAAGAATGATATTTAGAAACCAGGATATGGGATCTACTTGTATTCATTAATACTAGGTGGTGATTGCTTCTAGAGGTCTTCTTGGAGAGCAGGGCTGGGAAATATATACATTTGCATACTTCTATATCTGTATGTACATTCTATGCCATTCTCCTCCCCTGCCATTGCCACCATAATGTGATTATGTTAGACATTTGACATACAGTTACATTCATTTGCTTCTGTTTATATTGCATTTGTGGGCTTCCTGGTGGCGCAGTGGTAAGGAATCCACCTGCCAATGCAGGAGCTGCAGAAGCCGTGGGTTCTATCCCTGGGTCAGGAAGATCCCTTGGAGGAGGAAATGGCAACCCACTCCAGTGTTCTGGCCTGGAAAATTCCATGGAGAGAGGAGCCTGGCAGGCGACAGCCCATAGGGTTACAAAGAGTTGGACACAACTGAGCGACTGAGCTTGCATATTGCACTTAGGGGGCATTCTCAATCCTTAGCAATTTTATTTATTTTTGAACACATGAAGCATTATTAATATGATTCCAAAAGCCAAAACCATATAGAAGTGTATACTTAGAGAAGTCTCACTCCCACCCCTGATTCCTTCTATCCTATTCACATTCACCTTTTTTCCATCCTGTTTCCACTCACCTCATGTAGGTAAGCAGTCTTTTTAAGTTTCTGACTTATATTTCCTGTGTTACCTTTTGTAACACAAGCAGATAAATGGGTATTTTATTTTCCTTTCTTCCTTATTCTTTTGTACTCTTTTTCATTTAATTTTTCCCAGAAATAACTCCATACCATTCTTTCTTACAGTTACATAATACTCCATTATGTAGGTATGTTATGGTTTAACTGCCCTCCTATGTATGAGCATTCAGGTTGTTTTCATTGTTTTGCATTCACACACACACACAAAAAGGTACAATGAATAACTGCATGTATATATATTTTTGTATTGTTGAGAGTGTATCTTCAAAGTAAATTCCTAGGACTGGAAACGCTGGTTCAAGGGGTAAATGCCTGTGTATTTTTTGTTAGTTATTGCCAAATTCCCTCTCCATGAGGGTTCTACCAATTTGCGTTCCCACAAGCACATAGTACTGAATGTGTGAATGTGAGTGCCTATTTCTCTACAACCTCACCAACAGACTGTGTTCCCTTACTTTTAAATTTTTGCCAATCTGATAGCTGAGAAATAGTATCAGTGTAGTTTCAATTAGGATTTCTATTAGTAAGTGAGGAAGTGACTTAGCAGCACAACAGAACATTTTATTCTTTAAGGGCCATTTTTTATTTATTTTTGGTTGCACTGGGTCTTCATTGTTGCACATAGGCTTTCTCTATTTGTGGCAAGTGGGGACTACTTTCTAGTTGCGGTGCACAGGCTTCTCATTGTGGTGGCTTTTCTTGTTGCAGAGCACGGGCTCTAGGTACTTAGACTTCAGTAGTTGTGGCTCACGGGCTCAGCAGTTGCTGTGTGCAGCTCTCGGGAACATGGGCTTCAGTAGTTGTGGCCCTTAGGCTTAGTAGTTGTGGCTCGCAGGCCCTAGAGCATGGGTTTAGTTACTCCACAGCAGTGGAATCTTCCCAGACCAATGATTGAACCCATGTTCCCTGCACTGGGGATGCCAGGGAAGTCCTGCTAATTTTTTAAATCAAGTTTAAGTGATATTGTTGCAAATAGTTTCCTCCAGCTTGTTACCATCTTTGACTTTGCTTATGTGATATTTTATGTGGTCAAATGTATCAATCTTTTATTGTATCTGGATTTGGAGTCATTGTTAGAAAACTCTTCCCTACACGCAGGACATACAGGCATTCACCAAAATTTTCTTCTAGTACTTATATAGTTTAATGTATTTCTTCAGATCTCCAATCCATGTGAAGTTTATTCTTGTGTGTGATGTGACATATGAATCTAATTTTACCTTTTTTCCAAATAGCTTTCCTGCATTGTTTATTAAAAGTTCAGTTTTGCCCCCCACTGATTTTTGATGTCACCTTTATCATACATTAAATTTCTCTATGTACTTGATTTATATTTCTGGACTTCTATTTCACTGGTCTATTATCTATTCAGGTGAGCAGTACCACACTATTTTATGTATAAAGGCTTTGTAGTGTGCTTTAATACCCTGTATGTAATTTCCTTTTCAGTATTTTTCTAGCTGTTGGTGCGTGTTTGTTTGTCCATATACATAGTATCAACTTGTCTCCCTCCATTTAAAAGTTTTTTTTAATATTTTATTGGGTTAAATTTAAAAATTAATATGAGGAGAACTGACTTCTTTATGATGCTAAGCTGTTTCATTCAAGAACAGGGGGATCTTTTCATTTGTTCAAGTCTACTTTTTGTCTTTTAGGAGAGAGAGACTAGGTTGTTCACCAGTTGTACATGGTTTTGGAAGATCACTTAATTTACCATTGTTTTAAAAAAATATGTACAATTTTACAGAAACAGACTCATAGGCTTAGAGAATGAACTTATGGTTGCCAGTGGGAAGGGTGGGGAGAAAGGATAGTTAGGGAGTTTGGGATTGACAGGTACACACTGCTATATTTAAAATGGATAAGCAACAAGGACCTACTGTACAGCACATGGAACTCTGCAGAATATTATGTGGCAGCCTGGATGGGAGGGGAGTTTAGGGGAGAATGGATACTGTATATGTATGGCTGAGTCCCTTTGCTATCTACCTGAAACGATCACAGCATTGTTAATCACCATATTCCAATATAAAATAAAAAGTTTTAAAAATATGTACAGTTTTAATTCAAAAGTTTAAGTAACAAAAGGAACAAGAACACCACTGATGGCTTATTCACTTCCTGTATGACAGAACTCCTCGAACCTAAATCAATGCAATCTGTTTAAATAAGATTTTGCCTTGTTAAATAATTGGTAGTGGGGCTGCATTCGGATAGCTATTTAATTTTTGTGACTTATAGAGTGGCAGAGCTGGAAAGAACCTCAGAAATTTCTAATCCAACTCACCTCTTCTACAAAGAAGAAAGCATGCCTAGGGAATAACAAAGCAGTTTAAGGGCAAACCCACATTTTCCAGATGCATTTATGTGCATGCTCAGTCGTGTCCAACTCTTAGCGACCTTATGGACTGTAGCCCGCCAGGCTCCTCTGTCCATGGGATTTCCCAGGCAAGAATACTGGAGTGTGTTGCCATTTCCTCCTCCAGGGGATGGATCTTCCCCACCTAGGGATCGAACCCGCCTCTCCTGCATCAGCAGGTGGATTTTTTACCACTGCGTCACTTGGGAATCCCTTTGTCCCCCCAGCTACCTGTCTCTTGTTTTTCTCACTCCCAGGAATTTTCAAGCATTTTAGAACTATCCTGTAAAATGAAATTTTACATGAAACCCCTATATACAAATGGGTTAAAATAACAAATGAGTTCCATAGGTAGTTTAAATCTGTTTGATAGAAAATATAACTGAAGAACCTCTAGTGTTTCTAGGATCCCGTTTTAGAAAATGTGGATAAAGACAACATGATTTTTTATTGCTGTCTTAGTAACTTACAATTTTACATCTCTGCCTTGAAGGCAGTTATTAAAATTTAAAAGACTATGTGTATGGTCCTCTTGTTCAACTGACTTCTAGTTTGCTTTCTCTCAATACTCAAGGCCCTGTTTCTGTGAGTCATGACTTGTAGAGGAGGCTAAATGTCCATTAATGTTTATACCCTATGTTGTCCAAACAAGTGTAATACAACGATATAAAAATAAGCAAGTAACCAGGACAAAAGATAATTAAAAGTAAAAATCAAGATCCTGGATACCTGCTAGAAGTGGGCCATAAATTTGTTTCCAAGTTTTCTAAAGGTGAACACCAAAAGTGAAAAGATTGCCACAGTGTCTCTAAGCATCTAAGTTTTTCAGATTAAGCCGAACTCATGCATTCTTATTGATAGAATCCTGGGCAATAAATTTACTTACTGTCAAAAATCTCACATTTCTAGTATATTTCTTATGACATCTCTCAGTGTATGCTATTAGTGTAATGCTAAAAGTTGTTTCAGGAAATTCCCTGATGTCCAGTGGTTCTGACTCTGGTGCTTACACTTCTGGGGTTCCAGGTTCAATCCCTGGTCAGGGAAATAAGATCCCATAAGCCACATGGCAGAGCTAAAAAAAAAAAATGTAGTTCCACAGCAGCATTATTCACAATAGCCAGAAAGTAGATAAAAGCCAAGTAGCAACCAAATGATGAATGAATGAATAAAATGAGGTATGTCCACAAATGGAATATTATTCATCCATAAAAAAGGAATGAAGTAATGATACATGTTGCAACATGGATGAATCTTGAAAATATTATGCTTAGTGAAAGACTCTAGTCAAAAAAGGCCATATATTGGGTGATTCCATTTATGAACTGTTTAGAAAAGACAAATCTATAAGAGAAAAGGGCTTCCCTGAGGCTCAGATGGTAAAGAACCCGTGTGCCAATGCCGGAGATGTAAGAGACACGGGTTTGATCCCTGGGTCAGGAAGATCCCCTGGAGAAGGAAATGGGAACCTACTACAGTATTGTCTGGGAAATCTCATGGCAGAGGAGCCTGATGGGCTATAGTCCATAGGGGTTGCAAAAAGTCGGACACGACTGAACAGCTAACACTTTCACATAAGAGAAAAGAGATAAATGGTTTGCAGTGGATGATGATGGTAATTGGTATGGGGAAAGAGGGTATGACAGCTAATGAATATGGGATTTTTGGGGGGAGGGGTGATGAAAATGTTCCAAATAATAACTGTGCTGATGGTTACACAACTTTCTGAATATACTAAAAAAACATTGACTTGTACACTTTAAAAAGAATTTTATGGTATGTAAATTATATCTCAATTTTTAAAAAAACAGTTATGTCAGGGACAATTTTGTCCAGGGATACAGTTTTATTGTATTCAGGGATACATTTTTATCCAGGGATAAATTTTAGAACAGAGAAGTGGATGGACTTAACAGCCTTCAGGCAATCCTCCATAAAATTTGATTTCTCTCAGAGTTTTTGATAAGTTGGGCAACTGTGGGTTTGAGGGTATGCTGTCTGACAAATCCTTAGAGCACAGCTATTCTGTGTTTCCTAAAGTACAGAGCCATGTGTTTTAAAAGTCAATCTGAGTAGAAGATGAGCCAAACAAGAACCCATCCTGGAGTAGAAAGCCAAGGCCCTTCAATGGATGGAGAGGGAGGCAGGAGGGGGGATCGGGATGGGGAACACATGTAAATCCATGGCTGATTCATGTCACTGTATGGCAAAAACCACTACAATATTGTAAAGTAATTAGCCTCCAACTAATAAAAATAAATGAAAAAAATATAAAAAATAAATTTAAAAATGTGAAGGCAGGCCAAGGGAATACACACTGTCAGAGCCAAAATAACTCTCGAGAAGTAAGTTGGGATTTGCTTTAGCACACAGATGAATCAAACCCCCAAATTCTAAACTAGAGAGCAATGCTATAGCAATTTTAGGCTGGAAAGTAACCAAATCCGTCATGAAAAAGAACAGCAGGAAAGATTTGGATTTGGACAATGCTACTTCCTGATGGGCCAGCCACCGAGGAGGAACTAGTTGTAAAAGGTATGCCCAGGTAACCAAAAGAATTGACTTACTGTATACGATTGTTTGTCCTGTATAGCCGACTCACGTTGTTGTGCAGCAGAAACTAACACAGCCCTGTAAAGCAACTACACATGTGTGTGTGCTAAGTGACTAAGTCGTGTCCAACTCTTTGTGACCCTATGGACCGTAGCCCACAAGTCTCCTCTGTCCATGGGATTCTCCAGGCAAGAATACTGGAGTGGGTAGCCATACCCTCCTCCAGGGGATCTTCCTGACCCTGGGATGGAACCTGTGTCTCTTCTGTCTCCTGCATTGGCAGGTGGGTTCTTTACCACTCGCGCCACCTGGAAAGCAACTATACGCCAATTAGAAAAAAATTGTTGATGCTGAGCTTGACAAATGTTGGGGAATGTCTACCCAAAATGGCGACTGTAATTTTCTTTCATTTTTTTTTTCACTTTGTATTATCTTTAATTAAGTACAAAGACTTTTCCAATCACATCATGTAGAGATCATTTTATCCACTTCTCTGTTTGGCTGCCAATCTCTTGTCTCTCTCCTCAGCAGTGGTAAGGCGAGTACCCTTTCCACGGGGAAGTGAGATCCACGGTTTGTTGCCTTTGCCAATAATGAAAATGTTTGAGAGCCATGTGGCAAAGCTGTTGCCGTTCACATCTTTCACATGAACTACATCAAAAGAACCTGGATGTCTCTCCCGGTTTGTAATCACACCAATTCTTCCCAGGTTAGCACCTCCAGTCGTTGAAGTGAAGTGAAGTGAAGTGAAGTGAAGTGAAGTCGCTCAGTCGTGTCCGACTCTTTTCGACCCCATGGACTGTGGCCCACCAGGCTCCTTGGTCCATGGGATTTTCCAGGCAAGAATACTGGAGCGGGCTGCCATTTCCTTCTCCAGGGGATCTTCCCGAACGAGGGATCGAACCCGGGTCTCCTGCACTGCAGACAGATGCTTTACCGTCTGAGCCACATCAGTGTCAAATTTGATGAAATCAGTAATCTTGCCAGTCCCCAAGTCAATCTGATTGGTGTCATTCACCTTGATGAGGGGATCAGGGTAACGGATGGTACAAGCATCATGGGTTACCAGATGAGGGATTCCTTTTGTCCCCACAAATATCTTTCTTACTTTGCACAATTTATACTTGGCCTCCTCAGGTGTAATATGATGAACAGCAAAGCAACCCTTGGTGTCATAGATCAAATGAAAATGCTCTCCAATCTTATCAGTGCTGATGACATCCATAAAACCAGCAGGGTAGGTTATATCTGTGCGGACTTTGCCTTCGATCTTAATGAAATGCTGCATGCAAATCTTCTTTACTTCATCTCCTGTTAGGGCACACTTAAGTCTATTCCTTAGGAAAATGATTAGGGGAGACATTCCCTTAGCTTGCGGGGGCTGGTAGATGGAAGAGGGGCAAACACACCAGTCAGTTTATCCAGCATCCAATGTTTTGGAGCTGCTACACATTTCAGGGACATCTTGGGACCCCAAGCCATGGCTGTGCTAGGCACGAAAATAGGTGACTGTGATTTTCTAAGGGTTGGTTTGAAGCCTTCTATTATTGTCACTCCTGGTTTTTGACAATAAAACTTCTGCATGTGGGAAAGGGTAAGACATCTATCTTCTTTTTTCAAAGTGATATTAAGTTATGAATGTACCCCTAAACTGAGGAGGAACTAGAACACACGCCCATTGGATGAATCAGAAAATTGATAGCGGATTAAGTGAAATACTCCTAGTGACTCTGAGGTTCTGGTTTACTTGGTGACTAGGGGTGCACTGAATATACATTTAGGCAAAATGCTAAATGGCCACATCTTAAAGTCAATATTTTCCTGAAGCTGAGGCCAAAGATAACACTATCATATTAATGGAAAAAACATCTGGAATAGAAGAGTAAATTCAAAACATTATTGGAAAATGATTATAAATATTTGTTTACAAATGAGGTTTTCACATTATAAATTTTGACGTTATGATGCAGGAATACTAATTTCTCAGCACTGTCAGTTCTGTGCACTGCTTGAAGAAAGTTAAGAATAGTTTTTGATAGACTTTATGTTTTAGAGTAGTTTCAGGTTCACAGCAAAACTAAGTGGAAGATACAGAGATTTTTTAATATCCCTTCTGCCTCCTCACGTGGATAGCCTCCCCCATTATCCACACTCTGCACCCACAGTGGTACATTTGTTAAAAATCAGTCAACCTATATTGATACACGATTATCATCCAAAGTCCATAGTTTACATTAGAGTTCACTCTTGGTCTTGTACATTCTATGTATAATGTATAATGACAAATGTATAATGACACATATCCATCATTAAAATATCAAAGAGAAAAAAAAATATCAAAGAGAGTATTTTCACTGCCCTAAAAATTATCTGAGCTCCTCATTCATTCCTCCTTATTCATTCTATTCATCCCTCACTCCCACCCCAACCCCAGGCAACCAGTGATCTTTTTACTGTCTCCATAGTTTTGCCTTTTCCAGAATGTCATATAGTTGGAATCCTACAACACATAGCCTTTTCAGATTGACTTCTTTCACTTACTAACATGCATTTTAAGATTCTCCCATGTCTTCTTATGGCTTGATAGCTTATTTCTTTTTATCACTAAGTAGTATTCCATTGTCTAAATGTACCAGTTTATCTATTCACCTGCTACAAGATATTGTGGTTGCTTCCAAGTTTTGGAAATTATGAATAAATCTTCTATAAACATCTGTGTGCAGGTCTTTATATGGACCTAGGTTTTCAGCTTCTTTTGATAAATACCAAGGAGCATGATTGCTGAACTATATGTATTTTTAGTTTTTACTGTTTATTTTATTTTATTTTTTTTTTGTATTTTTAGTTTTTAAAGGAACCACCAAACTGTCTCCCAAAGTGGCTATACCATTTTGCATTCCCACCAGCAATGATTGAGAATGCCTGTTGCTCCACATCCTTGCCAGCAACTGGTGTTGTCTGTGTTCTGGATTTTGGCCATTCTAATTGGTGTGTACTGGTATCTCATTAGTATTTTAATTTGCATTTCCATGATGACATATGATGTGTAACATCTTTTCATATGCTTATTTGCCATCTGTATATCTTCTTTGGTGA
Source organism: Cervus canadensis (assembly GCF_019320065.1). Classification (NCBI taxonomy): domain Eukaryota; kingdom Metazoa; phylum Chordata; class Mammalia; order Artiodactyla; family Cervidae; genus Cervus; species Cervus canadensis. The sequence goes on along the minus strand of NC_057419.1, from coordinate 132,391,932 downwards.
GGTGACTGTTAAGGTCTTTGGCTCATTTTTTTAAATCAGGCTTTTTGTTTTCTTACAGTTTCATTTTAAGACTTTATGTTGGATAACTTAAATCCTTTATCAAATATGTGTTTTGCAAATATTTTTTCCCAGTCTGTGGATCAACTATTCATACTCTTGACAGTGTCTTTTGCAGAGCAGCAAAGTATTAATTTCAATCAAGTCCAATTTACTAATCCTTCCTTTTATGAATTGCGCCTTTGGTGTTTTATCTAAAGAGTCACTTTCAAATCCAAGATCATCTAGATTTTCTCCTATGTTATATTCTAGGAGTTTTATAGTTTTACATTCTACTTTTAGATCTGTGATTCATTTTGAGCTAGTTTCTTGAAGAGTGTAAGCTCTGTTTCTAGATTCTTTCTTTGTGTGTGGATGTCCAATTGTTTCAGCACTATTTATTGAAGAGAATATTTTTGTTCCACTGATTTCCCTTTGCTCCTTTATCAACGATCAGCTGACTATTTTATGTAGCTCAATTCCTGGAGTCTCTATTCTGTTCCATTGATCCATTTGTCTATTCTTTCACCAATACCACACTATCTGGCTTTTAGTAAGTCTTGAAGTTGGTACTGTTAGTTCTCCAACATTTTTTTCTCCTTCAATAGTGTTGACTATTCTGGGTTTGTCTCCTTTCCATAAACTTTAGAATCAATTTGTTGATATCCACAAAATAACTTGTTGGGGTTTTAATTGGTTACATTGAATCTGTAGATCAAGTTGTGAAGAACTGATGACAATATTGAGTCTTCCTATACATTAATATGGAATATCTTTCCATTTATTTAGTTCTTTGATTTCTATCATCAGAGCTTTATAGTTTTCCTCATATAGATCTTGTGCATATTTTGTTAGACTTATAACTAAGTTTTACATTTCTGGTGTGGTAACGTAAATGACATTGCATTTAAAATTTCAAATTCCAAAAAAAATAAAATAAAATTTCAAATTCCACTTATTCATTGCTGGTATATAGGAAAGAAATTGACTTCTTTTGTATTCTAACCTTGTATCCAGCAACCTTGCTATAATTGCTTACTAATTCTAGGAGTTCTTTTCTCTTTTTTTTTGGTCTATACATTCAGATTTTCTACGTAGACAATCATGTCATCTGGAACAAAGATAATTTTATTTCTTCCTTTCCAGTCTGTATACCTATTATTTCCTTTCCTTGTCTTACTACATTTGCTAGGACTTATGATGTTAAAAAACAGAGGCGAGGGAGACATCTTGCCTTGTTCCTGTTCTTAGTGGGAAAGCTCTAAGCTGCTCACCATTAAGTGTGTTATTAGCTATAGGTTTTTTGTAGATATTCTTTCTACAAAAGTTGAAGAAAGTTTCCCTGCGTTGTTAGTTTGCTGAGTTTTTTATCATGCATGGGTGTTGTTGTTAAGTCACTCAGTAATGTCCGACTCTGTGACCCCATGGACTGCAGCATGCTAGGCTTCTCTGTCTTTCACCATCTCCCAGAGCTTGCTCAAAGCAATGTCCTTTGAGTCAGGGATGTCATCCAGTCGTCTCATCCTCTGTCATCCCCTTCTCCTCCTGCCTTCAATCTTTCCCAGCATCAGGGTCTTTTCTAACAAGTCAGCTCTTCACATCAGGTAGCCAAAGTACTGAAGCTTCAGCTTCAGCATCAGCATCAGTCCTTCCAATGAATATTCAGGATTGATCTCCTTTAGAATTGACTGATTTGATCTCCTTGCAGCCCAAGGGATTCTCAAGAGTCTTCTCCAACACCACAGTTCAAAAGCATCAATTCTTCAACACTCCTCCTTCTTCATGGTCCAACTGGATTTTGTCAAATGCTTTTTCTTCATCTGTTGGTATTATCATGTGATTTTTCTTCTTTAGCCTGTTGATGTGATGGGTTAAATAACTGATTTTTGAATGTTAAACCAGCTTTGCATACCTGGGATAAATCCCACTTGGCTGTGGTGTATAATTTATTTTGTATATTGTTGGATTTGATTTGCTAATTTTTTGTTGAGGATTTTTGCATCTATGCTCATGAGAGCTACTGGTCTATACTTTTCTTTTAATATCTTTGTCTGGTTTCGATATTAGGGTAATGCTCCTAACGCTGGTAATGCTGGGACTTCCCTGGTGGCTCAGAGGGTAAAAGCGTCTGCCTACAACGTGAGAGACCCAGGTTCGATCCCTGGGTCGGGAAGATCCCCTGGAGTGTAGGAAATGGCAATGGACTCCACTACTCTTGCCTTGAAAATTCCATGGGCAGAGGAGCCTGGTAGGCTACAGTCCATGGGGTCCCAAAGAGTTGGACACGATTGAACGACTACACTTTCTTTTCTTTGGTCTCACAGAATGAATTAGGAAGTATTTCCTCTGTTTCTATCTTCTGAAAGAGATTGCAGAGAATTGGTATTAAATATTTGATAGAATTCATCTGGGCCTAGTTAATAATAACCTAATTAATAAAGGTTATTAATTATTGTTTCAATTTCATTAACAGATATAGGCCTATTCAGATTGTCTATTTCTTCTTAATGTAAGTTTTCATAAATTGTATCTTTCACAGAATTGGTCCACTTCATCTAGGTTATCACATTTGTTAACATAGAGTTGTTGGTAGTATGTCTTTCTTTATTACCCTTTTAATGGCTATCAGATCTATGGTCCCTTCTTTTATTCCAGATATTAGTAATTTGTATGCTCTCTCTTTTTTTCTTAATTAGCCTGGCTAGAGGCTTATCACTTTCATTGATCTTTTCAAGGAACCAGCTTTTGGTTTCAGTAATTTTTTTTATTGATTTCCTGTTTTCAATCTCATTGATTTCTGCTCTAATTCTTATTTTTTTCTCTTCTGTTAACTTTGGGTTTAATTTGCTTTTGTTTTTCTAGTATGCTAAAGTGGAAGCTTAGATTATTGATTTTACCTCTTTCTTTTTTTCTAATATATGCGTTCAATACTGTAATTTAATACTGTAGTCTAAGCACTGCCTTTACTGCATCTTACAAATTTTGATAAGTTAAATTTTCTTTTTAATTAAGTTCAATATATCTTCAAATTTCTATTGAGATTTTTGAGATTCTTTGACCCATGTGCTATTTGGAAATGGGTTGTATTTTGGAATTTTCCATTTACCTTTTTTTGTTGTTGTTATTGATTTTTACCTTAATTCCATTGTAGTCTGAAAGCATACATTGTATGGTTTCTATTCTATTAATATTAAGGTGTGGTTTTTGGCCCAGAATGTGGTCTATCTTGGTAAATGTTCCTTGTGAGCTTGAGAATAATGTGTATTCTGCTATTGTTTGATGAAGTAGTCTGTAGATGTCCCTTATATCTAGCTGATAGATTTTGTTCTTGAATCTAACTTTGTTCTTACTGATTTTTTGCCTGCTGGATCCATATCTGGTATAAGGGTGTTGATGGCTCCAGTTATGATAATGGGTTCATCTTTTTCTTTGTGCAATTTTATCTGTTTTTGCCTCACTGGTTTGATGCTGCATTGTTGAGAACATACACATTAAGGATTATTATATCTTTTTAGAGAATTGACCCCTTTATCATTATGTAATGCCCCTCTTTATCCCTGATAACCTTCCTTGGTCTAATATCTGCTTTGTCTGAAATTAATATAGCTACTTCTACTTTCTTTTGATTAGTGTTAGCAAGGTATATCTTTCTCTTTCCATTTACTTTTAAAAAAATTAATTTATTTAATTTAATTGGAGACTAATTATTTTACAATATTCCATTTACTTTTAATTAATATGTGTTTTCATATTTAAAGTGGGCTTCTTGTGGACAATGTATAGTGTTGGGTCTTATTTTTTATCTATTCTGACAATCTCTGTCTTTTAGTTGTTGCATTTAGACTCAGTATTCAAAGTGATTATTGATATAGTTAGATTGCGTGTGTGCTAAGTCGCTTCAATCATGTCTGACTGTGCGATCCTATGGACTGTAGCCTGCTAGGCTCTTCTGTCCAGGCAAGAAAACTGGACTGGGTTGTCATGCCCTTCTCCAGGGGATCTTCCCAACCCAGGGATTGAGCCCAGGTCTCCTGCATTGCAGGCATATTCTTTACCATCCAAGCCACTATAGTTAGATTAACAGCCACCGTATTTGTTATTGCTTTTTACTGGTTGTCATTGTTCTTTGTTTCTACTTTTGTCTTCTAATTTTTTGGGCTTTTGTGGTTTTCTTTGAACATTTTATATAATTCCGTTTTCTCTCCTTTCTTAGCTTATCAGTTATGCTTTTTTTAACTTTTAAATTTATTTATTTATATATTTTTGGCTGTGCTGGCTCTTTGTTGCTGCATGAGCTTTCTCTAGTTGCGGGGTCTACTTTCTAGTTGCGGTGTGCAGGCTTCTCATTGCAATGGCTTCTATTGTTGTGGAGCACAGGCTCTAGGGCACACAGGCTTCAATAGTTGTGATGCATGGGCTCAGCAGTTGTGGCCCATGGGCTCTAGAGCACAGGCTCAGTAGCTGTGGCACACAGGCTTAGTTGCTCCATGGCATGTCGGATCTTCCCAGACCAGGGAGGGATCGAACCCGAGTCTGCTGCATTGGCAGGTGGATTCTTTACCACTAAGCCACAGGGAAGCCCCAGTTATACTTTTTTTTAAAACTTTTTTCAGTGGTTTCCCTAGAGTTTGCAATATACATTTATGATGAATCCAAGTCCACTTCACTTTAAAATAAGATTATACTGCTTTATAGGTAGTATAAATATCTTATAATAACAAAGCAATACTAATACACTCCTCTTGTCTTCCATATTATTGGTGTCATTTATCTCACTTATACATAAACATATATGTATCTCATTTTATTGCTCCTTGCTTCATTACACTTCATAGATATTGTATATTTTACAAATTGAAGATTTGTGGCAAGTCTTCACTGAGCAAGTCTATGGCACCATTTTCCCAATAGCATGTGTTTGTTTTGTCTCTGTGTCACATTTTGGTATCACAATATTTCAAGTTTTTTCCATTATTATTATACTTGTTAAAATGATCTGTGATCAGCGATCTTTGATGTAACTACTATGAGTTCCTAATGACTCAGATGATGATTAGCATTTTTTAGTAATGAAATATTTTTAAAGTATGTATACTGTTTTTCTAAGACATGATGCTTTTATACACTTAATAGTGCAGTATAGTGTGAACATAACTTTTAATTTTTTTTAGTGTTTATTTGGCTTCACCAGGTCATAATTGTGGCATGCAGGATCTTTAGCTGTGGCATATGAACTCTTAGTTGTGGCATGTGGGATGTAGTTCCCTGACCAGAGATTGAACCCAGGCCCCCTGCATTGGGCGTGTAGAGTCTTAGCTACTGGACCACTAGAGAAGTCCCAAGCTTTTATTTTTTAACATAAATTTTATATGCACTGGGAAAACAAAATATTTCTGTGACTAGCTTTATTGCAATATCTGCTTTATTGTGGTAGTGTAGAATTGAACCCACAGTATGTCTGAGGTGTGCCTGTATATACACACACACACAGGCATAATAGTTGAATACAGTGTTGCTATTATAAAGAATAATAAAAATTAAAGTTTTAATTTTACCTTCAATTATTCCTTTTCTGGTGTTCTTCTTTTCTTTATATTGATCTGAGTTTTTAACCTATATAGTTTTCCTTTTCTTTAAAGAACTTCTTTTAACATTTCTTGCAAGGCAGGTATACTGGCAATAAATTCCCTGAATTTTTGTTTGTTTGAGAAAGCTCAATTTCTCTTTCACTTTTTTTGTTGTTGTTGCACCATGTGGCATGTGAAATCTTAGTTCTCTGACCAGGGATTGAACCCATGCCCCTTGCAGCAGAAGCATGGAGTCTTAACCACTGGATAACCAGGGAAGCCCCTCTTTCACCTTTGAAGGATTACTTTTGCAGAGTACAGAATTCTAGATTGGTGGTTTATTTTTTTTTTCCACGCAACACTTTATTCATTCTCTTCTTGCTTGCAAGGTTTCTGAGAAGTTGGGTGTAAATCTTATCTTTACTTCTCTATAGGTAAAGTATTTTTCCCATTAATTTCTTTCAAGAGTTTTTTTCCTTTAATTTTGTGTGATTTGGAAATAATATGCTTAGGTATAGTTTTTTGAGCATTTATCCTGTTTGATGTTTTATAAGATTCCTGGGTCTGTAGTTTTGTGTCTAATACAGATGCACATAAAGTCTCAGTGATTATTGTTTCAGATATTTCTTTTGCTCCTTTCTTTCTTCTCCTTCTGGTATTCCCATTATACAAATATTACATCTCTTGTAGTTGTTCCACAGTTCTTGGATATTGAAGCAGTTTGATCTTTTTTTCTGTTTGCTTTTCAGTTTTGGAGATTTCTATTGAGATATCCTCAAGCTTAGAGATTCTTTTCTCAGCCAAGTCTAGTCTACTAAGAAGCCCATCAAAAGGACTCTTCATTTTTGTTAGTGTTTTTGATCTCTAGCATTTTTTTTTTTGGTTCTTTCTTTATTTACATTGCCCATCTGTTCTTGCATACTGTCTACTTTATCCATTAGAGCCCTTAGTATATTAATCATAGTTGTTTTAAATTGCTGGTCTGATAATTCCTACTTCCCTGCCATATCTGAGTTTAATTATGATTCTTGCTCTATCTTTTCAAGCTGTATTTGCTCTTTAGTGTCTTGTAATTTTTTTCTTGATAGGCAGGTGTGATGTACTAAGTAAAAGGAACTGCTGTAAATAGGCCTTTAAGTGGTGTGGTGATAGGGTGTGGGGGAAGAGGAAGCATTCTGTAGTCCTGTATTAGATCTGTGAAAGAAGAATGCTGCCTGCCATATCAGTTAACAGAAGATGCCACCAAGCCATCAGCCACTGCAGCCACCCCCAACTGTGTACCCTGAGAGGATTCAGGATGGAGAAAAGCAAGACACTGGCCCTTAAGGTACACATCAAAGGAACGATATCAATGAACCCAGACTCTCGCATTTCCCCATACTTAGAAAAGCACTAAATTCATTAACTTGAGATGTTTGGTTTTCTTTAATTTTTTTAAAAAATTATTTATTTATTTTATTTTTGGTTGCACTCGGTCTTCTTTGTTGCACACAGACTTTCTGTAGTTGCAGCGAGTGAGGGTTACTCTTCATTGTGGTGCACGGGCTTCTCACTGTAGTGGCTTCTCTTATTGCAGAGCACAGGCCTAGGGCATTCAGGCTTTAGTAGTTGCAGCATGGGCATCAGTAGTTGTGACTCATGGGCTCAGTAGCTGTGGTATACCAGCTTAGCTGCTCCACAGCATGGGAACCTTCCCAGACCAGGGATCTAACCCATGCCCCCTGCATTGGCAGGTGAACCCTTTTTTTTTTAATCTAATAAAGTTTAATATTTGATATATTTCTTCTTACATACAGTCAATCTTCCATTTGATAATTCATAAAGATGTTTTATGTTGACATTTAAGCAGTGAATTTGCTTCCCAGTTCCTCAGGAACCAGGCTTATACTCAGGTTTAATATGTTCAACATAGTACAGAGTACACTGTGTATTTTTGGTGCATCTCTGTAAGATTCACCAAGTTTAACATGTGTCCTTATTCTCAGTACACTTTCCATTCTTAAGAGTCTTTCTTGTCTCTTTTTTCCCCCTATATTTAATCTTACACATGATCAGTTTAATGCATTATCAGTAATGGTTATAATGCATAAGACAAAAGGTATTCCATGCTAGAAATAGCATGCTTGTATAGTGAGACAATAAGGTCTCTCACTGTTTCCATTGTTTCCCAATCTATTTGTCATGGAGTGATGGGACTGGATGCCATTATCTTCGTTTTTTGAATGCTGAGTTTTAAGCCATCTTTTTCACGCTCCTCTTTCACTTTCATCAAGAGGCTCTTTAGTTCTTCTCTTTCTGCCATAAGGGTGGTGTCATCTGCATATCTGAGGTTATTGATATTTCTTCCGGCAATCTTGATTCCAGCTTGTGCTTCAATCAGCCCAGCATTATGGCAACCCACTCCAGTATTCTTGCCTGGAAAATCCCATGGACGGAGGAGCCTGGTAGGCTACAGTCCATGGGGTCGCAAAAAGTCGGACACGACTGAGCAACTTCACTTTCGCTTTCACTCTGCATATAAGTTAAATAAGCAGGGTGACAATATACAGCCTTGACGTACTCCTTTCCTAATTTGGAACCAGTCTGTTGTTCCATGTCCAGTTCTAGTCGTTACTTCTTGACCAGCAGGTGGACTCTTATCCATTGTACCACCAGGGAAATCCTGTCTGGTTTTCTTTAATTAACAGTAATCTTTTGATGTTCCAACTACCAGGTTTTTGTTGCAAAACTCCTATTTATCCTGGCTCCTCCCTTACCTCTTCAGAGCAGTCCCTCAGAGCTATCTGAGAGGCTGTCTTCCAGGTTTAAGTCCTCAGAAGTTCATTAAAATAACACATAATTCTCAACTTCTAGGTTGTACATTTTTTTTTTAGTTGACAGATCTCAGACTCTAAGCAAGCCTGTCCCTGTGGACTGTGAACTTCACACATCCTTCTCAGTTTTTTCCTACCCCCTCAGTGGGACAAGATGGCATGAGTGGACTGGAGTTGGATATTTCCTTTTTTCCAGGTGGAAGGCTAGAGTTGGCTATATTTGAATATTTTCTTTCCCCAAGTCAGTTAGGCTCTGATAAAACCCCAGCAAGCTAGGCTTTGGTTAAATAGCTTTTCCTGAGGGCAGAGCTTGTTAAGAACAGTATACTCCAGTGTATTTCCTTTTCCTCTCCCCTTGCTGGAAGCAGGAGGGGATTGTTCTCTGACATTCACTGTAAGAACATGATAGAGATCCAGTCTCACAAAAGCCTGGGGGACTCCTGATGGCTGGGTCTCCCTGCAGTTTTAAACTCCCAGATTGTCCACAGTGAACCTTCAGTCATTGGTCAGTTACAGTTCAGGTTTCCCTGCCCAGCACTAGTTCTCTGCCCCGCTGGGCCCAGACTAAATTGCCAACCCAAAGAATTGTGAACCAAATAAATGATGTTTATATTATTAAGCCAGTAAGTTTGGGGGCAGTTTTTTTTTCTAACATAGAAATAGAAAACTGATTCTGTAAATAAGTAAAACAAAAGCATAAATCCATTGTACTATCTAATTTTTAAAAATTCCAAGTGTTTTCTGCATGTCCAAGTGTATGATGCACAAAATTTTTAAAATAGCACATCTAATAGTACCACTAATCATTTTGTGCACAGTAAATATAATTCAGAAAAAAAGTTTTCCACTAATTTAATTTAGATCATGAACTTCTTATTGCCAGATTCAGACTTAAATTGAAGAAAGTGAGGAAAACCACTAGACCATTCAGGTATGACCTAAATCAAATCCCTTATGACTATACAGTGGAAGTGAGAAATAGATTTAAGGGACTAGATCTGATAGACAGCGTGCCTGATGAACTATGGACGGAGGTTCATGACATTATACAGGAGACAGGGATCAAGACCATCCACAAGGAAAAGAAATGCAAAAAAGCAAAATGGCTGTCTGAGGAGGCCTTACAAATAGCTGTGAAAAGAAGAGAAGCAAAAAGCAAAGGAGAAAAGGAAAGATATTCCCATTTGAATGCAGAGTTCCAAAGAATAGCAAGGAGAGACAAAAAAGCCTTCCTCAGTAATCAGTGCAAAGAAATAGAGGAAAATAATAGAATGGGAAAGACGAAAGATCTCTTCAAGATGATTAGAGATATTAAGGAAATATTCCATGCAAAGATGGGCTCAATAAAGGACAGAAATGGTATGGACCTAACAGAAGCAGAAGATATTAAGAAGAGGTGGCAAGAATACACAGAAGAACTCTACGAAAAAGATCTTCCCAACCCAGATAATCACGATGGTGTGATCACTCACCTAGAGCCAGACATCCTGGAAAGTGAAGTCAAGTGAGCCGTAGGAAGCATCACTATGAACAAAGCTAGTTACGAACAAAGCTAGTTACGAACAAAGCAAGTGGAGGTGATGGAATTCCAGTTGAGCTATTTCAAATCCTCAAAGATGATGCTGTGAAAGTGCTGCATTCAATATGCCAGCAAATTTGGAAAACTCAGCACTGGCCACAGGACTGGAAAAGGTCAGTTTTCATTCCAATCCCTAAGAAAGGCAATGCCAAAGAATGCTCAAACTACCACACGATTGCACTCATCTCACATGCTAGTAAAGTAATGCTCAAAATTCTCCAAGCCAGGCTTCAGCAATACATGAACCATGAACTTTCAGATGTTCAAGGTGGTTTTAGAAAAGGCAGAGGAATCAGAGATCAAATTGTCAACATCCGCTGGATCATTGAAAAAGCAAGAGAGTTCCAGAAAAACATCTATTTCTGCTTTATTGACTACGCCAAAGTCTTCGACTGTGTGGATCACCATAAAGTGTGGAAACTTCTGAAAGAGATGGGAATACCAGACCACCTGACCTGCCTCTTGAGAAACCTGTATGCAGGTCAGGAAGCAACAGTTAGAACTGGACACGGAACAACAGACTGGTTCCACATAGGGAAAGGAGTATGTCAAAGCTGTATATTGTCACCCTGCTTATTTAACTTATATGCAGAGTACATCATGAGAAATGCGGGGCTGGAGGAAGCACAAGCTGGAATCAAGATTGCCGGGAGAAATATCAATAACCTCAGATATGCAGATGACACCACCGTTATGGCAGAAAGTGAAGAAGAACTAAAGAGCCTCCTGATGAAAGTGAAAGAGGAGAGTGAAAAAGTTGGCTTAAAGCTCAACATTCAGAAAACTAAGATCATGGCATGCAGTCCCATCACTTCATGGCAAATAGATGGGGACACAGTGGCTGACTTTATTTTTGGGGGGCTCCAAAATCACTGCAAATGGTGACTGCAGCCATGAAATTAAAAGATGCATATTCCTTGTAAGGAAAGTTATGACCAATCTAGACAGCATATTAAAAAGCTGAGACATTACTTTGCCAACAAAGGTCCATCTAGTCGAGGCTATGGTTTTTTCAGTAGTCATGTATGGATGTGAGAGTTGGAATATAAATAAAGCTGAGCACTGAAGAATTGATGCTTTTGAACTGTGGTGTTGGAGAAGACTCTTGAGAGTCCCTTGGACTGCAAGGAGATCCAACCAGTCCATCCTGAGGGAGATCAGTCCTGGGTGTTCATTGGAAGGACTGATGTTGAAGCTGAAACTCCAATACTTTGGCCACCTAATGCGAAGAGCTGACTCATTTGAAAAGACCCGGATGCTCGAAAGATTGTGGGCAGGAAGAGAAGGGGACGACAGAGGATGATATGGTTGGATGGCATCACCGACTCGGTGGACATGAGTTTGGTGATGGACAGGGAGGCCTGGCATGCTGTGGTCCATGGGGTCGCAAAGAGCCGGACACGTCTGAGTGACTGAACTGAACCAATTTAATTTCTAGCAAGAACTTTCTACCTGGAATTTATAGCTTGAACAAACTTCAAAATCCTTCCATTTCAACTACTGAAAATAGTTGCCTGTCAAATGCATCATTTCAACAAGTTTTGTTTAGATTTTTGAACTCCATAGATCTAAAACTATGAGGAAGTAATTTAAAGCATTCCTGTAAAGTCTACTGTCTTGAAGTTTGCCTAGTGAGAATCAGTCTTTGGCTATCTCACTTATCTCTATTCCCAGCTTCTCTTTATAGTCATTACGTTCTCTGTTACTGCATTTGAATAAAACATAATTTATCATGGATGTTGTGCATGATTTTGAAAATTTTCTTCCTTATAAAATTTTGAGATAGAAAAGTTGACATTTAGATTTTTAAAAAAATATTTTATTTATTTTTGGCTGCCGCTGGGTCTTCATAGCCGTGTGTAGGCTTTCTGTAGTTGTCGTGAGTGGGGGCTACTCTCTAGTGGCAGAGCATGGGCTTCTCATTGGGGTGGCTTCTCTTGGGCTTCCCAAGTGGCGCTAGTGGTAAAGAACCTGCCTGCCAATGCAGGAGGCTTAAGAGAAGCAGGTTCGATCCCTGGGTTGGGAAGATCCTTGGAGGAGGGTGTGGCAACCCACTCCAGTCTTCTTGCCTGGAGAATCCCATGGACAGAGGAGCCTGGTGGGCTACAGTCCATGGGGTCACAAAGAGTCAGACATGACTGAGAGACTAAGCACAGCACACTCTTGTTTACAGAGCATGGACTCTAGAGTGCAGGCTCAATATTTATGGGGCACGGGCTTAGTTGGTCTGTGTCACAGGGAATCTTCCTGGATCAGGGATCAAGGCCATGGCCCCCACATTGGCAGGTGGATTCTTAACCACTGGAGCACCAGGGAAGTTTGACATTTAGCTTTTATTACAGCTTCATAAACTATGAAGGGTTTTCAAATAAGGCTTTTTCTTAAAACACTCATTATAATTAAAAAACTACAAATCAAATATAGTCCTTTGAAGTTTTTGCTTACTGTTATGAATGCTAATACAAAAAATAACAAAGTTTGGAATATGGTATCTAAGTTTTTGTCTTATATTTAATTTAAAAATTATTGGCTCAAAGAATTTAATGATGCTCTTCACAGCACTGCTTATAATAGCCAGGACATGGAAGCAATCTAGATGCCCATCAGCAGATGAATGGATAAGAAAGCTATGGTACATATACACAATGGAATATTACTCAGCCATTAAAAAGAATACATTTGAATCAGTTCTAATGAGATGGATGAAACTGGAGCCCATTATACAGAGTGAAGTAAGCCAGAAAGATAAACACCAATGCAGTATACTAATGCATATATATGGAATTTAAAAAGATGGTAATGATAACCCTATATGCAAGACAGAAAAAGAGACACAGATGTATAGAACAGACTTTTGGACTCTGTGGGAGAAGGCGAGGGTGGGATGATCTGAGAGAATAGCATTGCAATATGTATATTATCAAGTGTGAAACAGATCGCCAGCCCAGGTTGGATGCATGAGACAAGTGCTCAGGGCTGGTGCACTGGGAAGACCCAGAAGGAAGGGATGGGGAGGGAGGTGCGAGGGGGGATCGGGATGGGGAACACATGTAAATCCATGGCTGATTCATGTCAATGTATGGCAAAAACCACTACAATATTGTAAAGTAATCAGCCTCCAACTAATGAATGAAAAAAAAAAGAAAAAAAAATTTAACGATGCTCTTAAATGGATTTGATCACTTCATGTTTTCTTAATAATTGTGTTGACTTTTTATATTTCCCTATTTAACTGTAAGTTCCTAATAATTATCTTTACACATAAAATAAAAGTTTTCATAGTCATCAATAAGTATCATAGCATTTTACTCCTGACATGATAAATAGGCATTTATACTTCAAATGGGGCTTCCCTGGTGGCTCAGCTGGTAAAGAATCAGCCTGCAATGCGGGATACCTGGGTTCAATCCCTGGCTTGGGAAGATCCCCTGGAGAAGGGAAAGGCTACCCACTCAAGTATTCTGGCCTGGAGAATTCCATGGGCTGTATAGTCCTTGGGGTCACAAAGAGTTGGACACGACTGAGCAACTTTCACTTTCATTTTTCATTTCAAATGACCGAGAGATTTCAACATATAAAACACATAGGGAAATTTTTCACTCCAACTGATATCTAGAATGCTTACCTATATTTGAAAATAAATGTTCAGATATTAAAAATAAATGCAGGTGACATTCTTTGTTCATTTTTCTGACATTTGGAGACTGATTATAAATGATTCCATTCTGCAATTGCTCCAGGATGGCACCAGTGACATTGAGGTAGACACTTGGCCTTTAACGGAATGAAGCCATAGCTGAGAGATTTTGGTTAAATACTTCAATACATTCCTACAAGTGACATTCAGTTATTTCCGTGTTCCAGAACTTTCCTGGATTATGAATTTGGAAAAGTTCTGGGATGGTTTTTATGCATAGCTGTACACAGAGGAACACCATAAAATCCTGCTTCATTCAGCTCCACTTCCACATAGCATCATGTATTTTCACTAACACCTCATACCTACCCCCAAGAAACAGAAATCTCTTCCATTTGTGAGCTGAGTCCTTTTAAGATTAATAGGGGGACAGTAAGTAGGGAGTGCACCTGTAGTGGGGGAAAGAGATATCTTAGAAAAGATGAATGAACTTGACTAGCAGAGAATATGAGAAGAACCAGAGAGGACTCTGGTTTTCTTTAGAAGGCTACAGAGGTAGGGCATCCTTTGAATTATGAAATGATTGCTGGAGGCTACTCATTGTTTCTAAATTCCCCATTGGTGTGGGTGTGAAAATTGTTAGGTTTTAAGGAAAACACTGTTTGATGGAAGAAGCCACATTAAATGTTAGAGAAAGTTCCTGAAGCAGGATCTCAGGAGCAGGAAGAAGGAAAAAAACAAAAACAATGGAATGATGATATTCTCTGAAACCAGCAAACATTCTTACTATGTAGACTTTCCAGTTTGATGCCTTTATGGTTTTGTAAAGAGCAAGAATCATTGTTACTTGCTCAGTCGTATCCGACTCTGTGACCCATTAACTGTATCCCACCAGGCTCCTCTGTCCATGGAATTTTCCAGGCAAGAATACTGGAGTGGGTTGCCATTTCCTTCTCCCGGCTCAGGGATTGAACTGGGCTCTCCCACATTGCAGGCAGGCTCTTTACCGTCTGAGCTACCAGGGAAGCCCATAATAAAGGGTGTCCTGAATAAAAGATGGGTTTCCCTCAAGTTCCTGGATGTCTATGGTGGATTAAAAGGAAGGCCTGCTGAATTCAGTGCTGTGTCTTGGATTGGATCCTGGAACAGAAAAAGGACATTAGTGGAAAAAAACTGGTGAAATCTAAATCTAGAGGTTAGTTAATAGTAATGTACCTATGTTGGTTTTTTGGTTTTGATGAATACACCATGGTCATATAAAATGTTAATCTTGGCGGAAAGAGTGGAGCTAAGTTGCTTCAGTTGTATCTGACTCTTTGAGACCCCATGGACTGCAGCCCACCAGGCTCCTTTGTCCATGGGAATCTCCAGGCAAGAATACTGGAGTGGGTTGCCATTTCCACCTCCAGGGGATCTTCCCCACTCAGGGATCGAACCGACAGCTCCTGTGGCTCCTGCATTGCAGGCAGATTCTTTACTGCTGAGCCACCAGGGAAGCCCCTAAACTTACTAAAAGCATGTAAAAATAACTAAAGCTGGGGGTAAAAAAAAAGGAAGCGTTCAGTTTGAAAGAAGGATGCTGGGTTTTGGTGGAGAACTGTTGCCTTAGGGGCAAGACAAACCTAACAGAGAAGGTCAAATTAGAAAGATGAAAGGACTGCTTCAGATATGAACTATTAACCACAATTAAGGAAAAGAAGTAGGCAGACTCGCATCAGGGTACTTAGTATAAATTTTACAGAAAATACGGAAAATATCTCAATAGAAATGTTTATTATAATGAAATAGTAATGGTTGACCTAATACAAACCCATTCTCTAACACAGGTTATCCTTTAGTCATTAGCCAATGTTCAATTTCACAGGAACTGATAGTTGCCACCTTTGGTGAGAGTTATAGATAGAGTTCTTCCCTGTAAATGCGAGCTGCAGTTAATCCCTAGATTTTGAGTGAGATGTTCAATTTTTTTTCTTCTTAGCATGTTGCTTTCTAGTGTCAAATTCTTTTTTTTTAAATATTTATTCATTTATTTATCTGGCTGTACCATGCCTTAATTGTGCCACACAGGATCTTTAGTTGCAGCATGTGGGACCTAGTTCCCTGACCAGGGATCGAACCCAGACCCCCTGCATTGGGAGCACAGAATCTTAGCCACTGGACCACCAGAGAAGTCCCTGTACTGTCAAATTCTGCATTTAAAAAATTAAACAGCTTTAAACGTGATTATAAATTATATCCACTTAAAAAAAAACACATAATACAAGAAACATGCTTTGGTAATGAGACTAGGCCTTCTTCATGTCCCCTGAGTCTGTAAATGATGACTGGATCTTAGAGCACAACTTCTTGGATTTCTGAATGCTTACAATGCATGTAACAAGTCACACGCCATCCCACCACCTGTCCAGCTCTCTATTGCGAGGTGTGTAAATTGTGCCAGTCAACCAGTTTAGTTGCCTCATTCCCTTTTGGTAGACTTGGATACTGGGAGGTGAATTGGGTAAGATTTTGGTTTTACATAGTAAATAGTGTCTTAAGCCAGCTTAAGCCAAAAACCTATAAATTGTCATTTACAAAAAGGAACTGGTGGAGGCCTCATGGTATCTACAGGCAAGAATGCAGTTGGCTTTCAGGCAGAAACTAGAACCAGGAACCAGAAAGCCAGCAAAGAACCCAAGAAGCATCTTCTCTGTTGGCCTCTCACCTTTGCTTCTGTCTCTTCACAGAATGACTTTCTTGGCTCCTCTATCTACACAGTGACTGGTTGGCTGATTCTAGGCCCCATGAAAAATTCCCTGGAGAGAAGATCTGATTGGCTAACTCTGGCAGACACAAGCCCTAGTCTAATAAAAAACCATGGAGACAGAGTCACATGGTGTAAACATGGCTTCCTATCCATATAAGTAGAAGAATAGTACTGAAAGAAGCAAGTGCTGTAAGCCGTGCAGACACCTCAGGGGTTATCTACCATGGGAAATGGCAAGGACCATAGTACAGAGCAGAAAGAGGAGATTTAATTGCTGTGTGAAACACACAAACCAGGTGATATTGAACATTCTCTTAAAGTTAAGCATCAAGTGTTGCTTCAGTTCCTAAAAGAACATTGAACATTTCCTCTGCATAGGTTTGACTAAGTACCATGGACAGAAAAGAAGTATTAGATATGGTCTCAGCCCTCACTTGAGTTATGAAGATGTGTCATCTAGTATGAAGACTGTAGGGGCTATGGAAGGGCATATAGTTACAAGTCCAACTACTGTGTCTCAGCAAGGAAGTTGTTTGAAGACATGTGTGCAGCAGGGATCTAATTAAGCCCAGCGCCTCCAAGTCCTGCCCCACCACAGATGGACCAAAAGAATCTCATCTCCCCTGGTCATTTTTATGAACACTGCCCCACAAATTCCTTTTGTAAAAGCGTATGCTATCTGGAGTACCCTACAGTGCAACTCAATATTGTATGATGTACTGAAATACTGTATGATCAAGCATTTATACCTTAGCATAGATTGGTTTATCTTCTCCTAAGACTGGTAAACTTGGATGAGAAATCAGAAAAGATCTTCGTATAGAGTATGGGCAATAACCCCCTTTGGAGGTCTATGGAGGTGAATGATGATGTATAGAATGAGATGGTGAGAGGCTCCTGGAAGTTACCTCACTTAGTTCAGGTTGTTGCCACGAGTTCTGAAGGCTCCCCTAACTTCAGTTCCCAGAAAGCTTCAGCAAAAATCTTAATGGCAAAGATTAAATCCTCTGTTTTCTTTTTCCTAATTTTTATTTTATATGATCCTCTGTTTTCTTTTCAAAGTCCTGTAAAAGCTTATACTCATACCAACTTTCTTCATTCTTGTGGAATCCTATAAATAAATCTTCAGTTGACTGAAGGATCAAGATTAAGGAATATACTGAGGAAAAGACATTGTAACTGCATCAGAAGAGCCAGTCATCTGTGTGGCCTTTTCCTCCTACCCCAAAATAGCTCTCTGACAGGCCTGATGCCAGGAAATTTCTTATTAGATTCATTCCTTTGGAGTATTATTAACCGAGCCTGGCCAAGATGGTGTTCAATAGTATTTGTTGTAAGATATGTTGGCTCAGATGGTTAAGAATCTGCCTGCCAGTGTGGGAGACCCAAGTTTGATCCCTGGGTTACAAAGATCCCCTGGAGAAGGGAATGACTACCCACTCCAGTATTCTTGCCTGGAGAATTCCATGGACAGAGGAGCCTGGTGAGCTCCAATCCATGGGGTCACAAAGAGTTGGACATAATTGAGCAACTAACACTTTCACTTTCACTTTCACTTTTTTCTTCATGGTGATGACATCAAGGATTAGCATGAATGTCTCTCAGTTTAGTGAGATCAGATTACCCATATAAAAGATGCTGTGTGGGAGAAAGCTGGTAAAATATAAATCATGATTCTATTTATTCTGTGACATGTAAACATAGGACATTTTAAAAGACCAAGATGGACGGTAAAAACAGACTATGAGCACCATGTCAGAGAGAGGCTTACCACTACCACATCACGTTTCTTCCCTTCTCACCAGTGACATCCTAGCCACCTGCTGATTGATGTCTGCTGATAAGACCAGTGGTGGAGGCTGAACAGCTCTGCCAAAGTGAAATATACAAAGCTACTGCTCGTCCCTCCTAAGTTGTTCCAAACAAATCATCAGAGCGTGGAAATAACTCAGTGGCTAGATTTCCTGCGTTGACTTGGTTCAAAGCAATTTATCCAGATAAACCTTCCTATTTCCTCCATCATTCTGGGAAAAATACCACCAGAAAAGGTCATGAAAAGTAAATATACTAGGTGTTCAGGAAGTCTCTATATATTCCACTTCTAAGAAATATGTTTAAGAGAAACAAAATGAATTATGGAGTTTTCACTGCTGGTTTTGACACAAATCAACCCTATCTTCATCACCTAGTAATAACCTCACCTTCTTTTGTTTCTATAAAATTAGATAATGGTTGGATATGGTAGAATGTATGCTGATAAATCAAGAGGAAAAATTTTAAAGTGAAATATTGAGATTGAAAAATTATGTGGAGAAAAAGTTGACAGAATTCAAGTCATTTTATAATACAATTGACTCCAAGAACTGTGTGTCTAAAGAAGATTAAAATGACTGGTCCCTGGAGAGAGGGGATTTGAATGCATAAGCACATTTCTATGTCAGCCATATTTTTGGTAAAATTTTGAGAAGACTTTAAAGCTCACATTTGCTATTAAAATTTTTATTTTTTAGAAATGTATTGATAGTTCATGCAAATAAAGGTCTCTATGGGCCCTAATGAGCATTATTTTATGAGAGAAACTGTCTCTAGTTTCAAAATTATACCATAAAGTGCCTATCAGTATAAGATAAACAGCTCAAAATATTTTTTGGCTGCACCACATGGCGTGGGGGGATCTTAGTTGCCCAACCAGAGATTGAACCCATGTCCCCTACCTTGAAAGCACAGAGTCTTAACTGCTGGACTGTCAGGGAAGTACCTTCATTATTTTTTAATATCTGTCCAATCAAAGCAGCACCATATCTGACTAAATTCCATTATGACAATTTCAATAACCTATTACAGTATTGATACCCTGCTGCTTTTAGCAATGAATTCAGAAAAATATATACGGAAATAGAATCCTATTACCCTCCACTGGAGGCTTCTGCAGTGGACTCAGCAGTAAAGAATCTGACTGCAATGCAGGAGACAGAGGAGATGCGGGTTCAATTCCTGGGTCAGGAAGATCTCCTGGAGGAGGGCATGACACTCCACTCCAATATTCTTGCCTGGAGAATCCCATGGATAGAGGAGCCTGGTGGGCTACAGTCCATAGGGTCACAGAGTCAGACACGACTGAGGCAACTGAGCATGCTCGCACACACCCTCCACTGACATTGTCTGATATGTTTCTGCTGCTTTAAGGAGACTACTCATTTTCTCCTTCTCCCTTTTCCTCTTTTGTCCATCCTCACCCCTGTCCAGTTCAGTAAAGTGTACTAGATCAATGGGATGGAGTGGGAATGAGTGCTATATTGGTTAGAATAAACTTTTTTCTGAAAAATTGCTGAATGCAAACCACCTCAAGGCAGTGTAAAAACACCAATAACAATGGAAATATTGCATGATTTGAATTAACTCTTTCATGCGACAAACATTAGTTGAACATCTGTGTGCTCGTTGTTTTAGGCATTGAAAATACAAATATGAATAAGATAGTCCTGAGTCAAAGAGTTCACTCTTTAAGGGACAAGCATCATGAAATGGATGGAGTGACAAGCAATTTATATGTATGACTGGGTGGAAAAGGATTGACTAGGACTTTGCCAGGTGGACAAAGAAGAGAAGAGCTTCCAGGCAGAATGAATAGCAAGTACAAGACAAGAATATGTGAAGTGACAAGATGTTTGGGGAACTTATAGGCAAATGGTGATGGGAGGAGAGGATGAAAAGTGGCCAGAGATGATGTTGGAAAGGAATAAGAGTTAAATCACAAAAGGGCTTTGTATACCACTGATCACTAGAGAGGTGTTTTTTCTTGTTGGTCAAAGATTGTACACATAGCTTCGATGAAATATCCTTGAACCATGTATTACTTTGCTTGGTATTAGAGATACCATGATATCAGAAAGGAATATTCAGAGTGGTGAGCAGAAATAACTGAAAAAATAGAACTTCATTTAAAATTCCTAAATTAGAATAAAGTGTTCAGAAAAAGATTCAAATCTCTTTGGAAATTAATTATATGGTACAAGTAGGAAATGATGTTGGAACAATTAGTTAACCTTTGGTGGGGGGAAGCTGAACCCTACTTCATTCCTTATACTGAATAAATTCCAGATGGAGCAAATATTTAAAATGAAAATGAAAATATTAGAAGAAAATATAAGTAAACATTTTGTTAATCTTGAGATGGGGAAGATATTATAAAGGAGTATCCTAAACTCAGAAACAATAAAAAGATTGAGAAATATGGCTACATAAAAATGTATAGCTTCCTAATAGCCCATGAAAACTAAAATAAAAACAATGATCTGTGGAAAATATTTGTAACGTTTATGATAAAGGGAAATTTTACCTAATATATAAAGAGCTCTTTTAAATCCAGAGAAAAAGCCCAACACAAGAATTAGAAAATGAAAAAAAAAAAAAAGAATTAGAAAATGGCCAATGGATGTTGATAATCTAATTAGATTCTCTATAATCAGATAACTTTGTCATGTATTATAAATGTTAAAAACTCAACTAAAAATCCTCTAATACTTTACTTCTTTAATCTCCTTTGTTTTTCTGGACAAAGATTGACTCTTCTCAAATATGTATACCTGAATCTCTGTTCAGACGAATATTTCACCTTCTTTATTTTAACTGCCCTTATTTTCAGAATGTATACTTGAGCCACTCTTCAAATGTACATTAACCTTTTGAAATATGTCTACATATGAGCACAATGGCTTCCCTTTCCTGTGAATCTCAAAAGAACACCTGAAAAGATATGAGGATAGATCTTTGTACCCACTTGAAAAGAAATGTAGAACTGATGTGCTAAGATCTGAGAGTGTGACAGTTGCTGAATTCTGGCTGGTTTCACTCAATCCCTCTCATTTCTTCTTGCCTGCTAATCCATGACAAAAGGCATACTGCAAAATTTCCAAGATGGTTTTATTTCCACAACTTATATGAAAGAATAATTTGTTAAAACAACCCCAAATGACCCATAGACACAGAAAAATGCTCAGCCTTACTAGTAATCAAAGAGATTAAAAATTAATACAACACTGAGATCACTTAGATGGACATCATCTTAGATTGATAAAAATTGAGAAGATTGATAATCATATTGACTTGCAGGTAGAAAAACAGGGCCTTTGCGGCTGCATCTAACTTGACAGTTTCCTGAACTTAGAATCTGAGAGTGAGCGGTTCCCTTCCCATGCCTTCCATCCCAGAAGGCTCTGTGCGCTTTTCCCAGCTCTGCATGCCTAAGGAGCAGGTGTTGTGAAGACATAAAAGATCCTGTCATCTCTTTACCCAGAGTAATAACCATCTCCACATCTCTCCTCTGAGAGAGAGGTACTCTTCAAGAGATTCTGCCTGAATGAATGTGATCCAACAGAATTTTCTCTATCTCCTCTACGGGGAAGAAGATGGCAGTTTTTTATTTAAGAAAATAGTGATTTTTTCAAGTTACTCTTTTCACCTGGCACCCTACTACAAAAAAGAGCTTCCTGCCAGTTTTAGTGTGCAATAGTTCTGCAGAGACTGAGCAACTCTTGGTACCCTGACTGAACCAAGTTTCTAGACCTCCAGAAGTGAGGATCAGATACTAGACTATTGTGAAACCCACCCAGGCAACTGCCCCTATGAGAAAACAGCAAAACTCTTTTTATCCATTCCTTTAGGAAATATATATTATGTACTGACCACATGCTAGGCTCTGTTGCAAGCACTGGGAAATACTGCAATGAGCAGTAGCAGTTGTGGTGTATGGCTTAGTTGATCTGTGGCATGTGGAATCTTCCCGGATCAGGGATCAAACCCATGTTTTTGGTGTACACCAAAAACCTAACACAACATTGTAAATTAACTATATTTCAATTTAAAAAAAAAGAGTAAAGGTGTCTTCCTCCAAAAGAGGATATAGATTTGTTTTGTTAGGCACTGGGGATACCAGCAACACAGCACTGTTTTAAGTCTAGTTAAAGGATTGAAGTTCTCTGAATGACCCAGAGAGTCAGAGTTGGGCTGTAACCCCATGTAAGGACTGTCCAAATTCAGGTTCACCGTTTTCCTGAGGGTGTAGCATTTTGGGGTCCAAGCTTGCTATGGGGAGAGTCTCCTGTCTGTGAGAGCTCTGGGCTTTAACTTCTGACCAGCTGCCACTTGTTCTGTGAGTTTCCAAAGTGAAAATTAGAAACTTTTGGAACTGTCAAAAAACCCCAGAAAAAAAGTTCCTTTTGTTCTATTCAACTCTCTAGTGAATATTTTCCCTTCACTACTGGCCTGGTAATTCCCCATGGTCTTATTGTGTCTTTTGTGCTTTTAAGGTGGTCATTTTTATATTTTTATGCAGGGTTTTCAGTTGTTTTCAGTAGGAAGATTGTTCAAATAATCTAGCCCTCAATGACCAGAATTAGGAAGCTAGCATTTAATTCCATCCCATTTTATTTTTATTTATTTTTTTCCATTTTATTTTTAATCTCTTCTGCAAGATGAAAGCCATTCCTGTCTGTTCTTTCAGGCTCAATTTCTCATCTCTTGTACGTGATCACTCAAACACATATTTCCACAAGAATAAGCAGTAGTTATAAGGCAAAGGACAGTCCCCCAGGGCAAAAGAAAACAATCTACGGAAACATAAGGTAACTCTAGTTCAACTACACCCAACAAGTTTTGGAACAATTCATATTACTAAATGGGCTTCCCAGGTGGTGCAATGGTAAAGAATCCACCTGCCAGTGCAAGAGACTGAGGAGACGTGTGTTTGATCCCTGGGTTGGGAAGAGCCCCTGGAGGAGGGCATGGCAATCCACTCCAGTATTCTTTCCTGGATAATCCCATGGATAGAGGAGCCTGGCAGGCTATAGTCCATGGGGTCATGAAGAGTTGGACATGCCCGAGCAACTGAGCACACATATTACCAAACAAAAGTCAGTTCATCAGTCTAAAAACATCTTCATTCAAGTTGCTTCATTGTTTCCTTCAAGAACAAAGCATCATTATTTACTTTGCATGTATGGGACTGAAGGGGTCCAAACACACAAAGTAAGGGTTCTCCCCAACCTCTCCCCCAAAAGGAGCAATGTGAACTAAAGATGAATTCATATTTCTGCTTCCTGAGCTCTGGGCTTGTATTTTGTAAAGAACAACCTTCTCAACTTTTAGCCACCAATATTTCCCCAAAATTCCTAGGCCTCACAATTCATTCTAGGTACCTTGTTAACTTTCCATCATAAGAGGCAGATTCCAACTGACTCTCTCCTTCATCTTCCATGTTCCCTTGGAGTTTAAATGGAACAAAAGTTGATAACCTACAATGATGCCTTTCATAAAAGCTGCCTATTGCTTCATAGGTCTTGCCAACACATTTGCTTATAAAAAAACAGGCACCTCTGTGGCAATATTTTATTCCAATGATGCTTTTTCCATTCTACCAGTACAAGCCAGAAATGCAATCGTTTTGGTCCATTGCCCTTAGTACAATGGAGTCAATTGTTCAGCTTTACATTTTTTGGTCTTGTGTTTTGGCTGACTAAGAAGCCCAAGCTGAGGTATTTTAACACATCAAAGAGACACTGAATAGGAAGAATAATGATTGAGGAAGAATATGAGTAAGGAAGAGCATGGTACTTTAAGGGGCTCACTATTGGTTTTTAAATTAGAAAATTAGTGATCACTGTCCAGCAAGTTTTCACTTATTATTTGATATAAGTACAGGATGTTTCAAAGAAGCATCTTAAAATATCAAGTTTTAGAACAATTTAACATGAGGAAGTTTGTATAGTGGGTATAGATGGGAAATGGAGGGAGAGTGTCTGTGTGTGATAGATAATCTATTAGAAAAAAAGATGCAGGGAGGAGGGAAGGGTGTTAGCTGTTTCTTAGGCAGAGGAGAAGAATGGACAATTTAGTTAAAGCTGGCCACCTGCCTCCTCCTGTGCCTCCAAGTTTGTCAGGACAATTAGTTGAGGATATTCTAGGTTATGATATGGTAAATAACTCCCAATGTTACTGCCTTAATTCAACAGAGATGTATTTGTCCCTCATGTCCAAGGTAGGTCTGAGGGACTTCCTAGTGCAATTATACCTCTGTGTAACTATTCCATCCAGGCTGATGGTGACTTTGCCATCCGATAATTGTATCCTCTTAAACATCTGGTTGTTTTAAACTTAGCTGATGTAACATGAGAAGAGAGAGAGTTTAAGGATCTTGCACAAGCAATTAAATACTCTCTTCCAGAAGTGATACATATCACTTCAGCCTGCAAACCACTGGCCAAACTTGTCATGTGGCCCTGACCAAGTTCATGATGGATGGATAAGTATAATTTGCTATGTGCCTGGAAGGCGAGGAGAGTCAGACATCATTGAGTGTGGAAAGTCTGTGCTACAGAGGTGCACAGCAAAGACTCCTTCTCTGTCTTGTAAGTTATTGTGCCATAAAACTTAGGTGGAAATATATGATTCTTAGCCACAGAATACAAGCCTGTCAGATGCATGGCTGTGGCACATGGTGGAGAAGAAGGAGCCATTTGTCTTTAGAAAAACTCACTCCATAATTTAAAAAGGTATTTGTACCCCAATGTTCACTGCAGCACTATTTACAATAGCCAGGACATGGAAGCAACCTAAATGTCCATCAACAGAGGAATGGATAAAGAAGATGTGGTACCTATATACAATGGAATATTACTCAGCCATAAAAAGGAATGAAATTGGGTCATTTGTAAAGACATGGATGGATCTGAAGACTGTCATACAGAGTGAAGTAAGTCGGAGAGAGAAAAATAAATATATATTAACACATATATGTGGAATTTACAAACGTGGTACAAACGAATCTATTTGCAAATCAGAAATAGAGACACAGACATAGAGAATGAACGTATGGAAACCAAGGGAGGAAGATGGGGTGGGATGAACTGGGAAATTGGGATTAACATATATATACTACTATGTATAAAATAAATAACTAACGAAAACCTACTGTATAGCACAGGGAACTTTATTCAATGCTCTGTATTGACCCAAATGGGAAGGAAATCCCCCAAAAGAGGGGATATACATACACATGGGCTTCCCTGATGGCTCAGTGGGTAAAGAATCTGCCTGCAATGAAGGAGACATGGGAGGCGCAGGTTCGATCCCTGGGTTGGGAAGATCCCCTGGAGAAGGGAATGGCAACACACTCCAGTATTCTTGCCTGGGAAATCCCACAGACAGAGGAGCCTGGCAGGCTACAGTCCATGGGGTCTCAAAGAGTTGGACACGACTAAGGTCATAATTTGCTGTATAGCAGAAATTAAGACAACATTGTAAAGAAACTATGCTATGAAAAATTAAAACAAACAAACAAAAACCTCATTCCCATTCCTACTGCCATTAGGGTAAAGTCCAAGTTCTAATTCCAGGGCCCGCAAGGCTCTCCACTACCTTGTTAAAACAAAGGAAAGCTCCAGGCCCAAAATGGTGTCACTGTACTGAAGGCCCATGATAGCAAGCCTAGATTTAATACCTAACATATTGTAGTTTTGACCTTCAGCAGAAATGTAATCTTCATCACCCAGCCTGGAATTTTCTGGTCAGCACTGATAAGGTCACCTGCTGTGGGCTGTCTCCATCCCCCAGAGAAAAGACAGTGTACTTGTCTTCCTTACCAGGATGTGAGCTCTATAAGGGCAGAGACCACATCTGTCTTATCCAGTGTCCAGCACATGACTTAGCAATTAATGGGTGTTCATAAATGTTTGTGAATGAATTACTAACTAAAGTGATGAATGAACCTCAGACATTTTGTATCTTCTGATATCAGGATTCTCCTAGTACCTCAGCAGCGCCCCCCAAAATTGTTATTTTTTCCCAGGAAGGAACTTCCATTGATTTTCTTGTTTAATTTGACCCATACATGCAGCATCATCTTCCAGATACACGCAGGACAAAGCAGTCAAGTTCACTGGATGGAGAATGAGGCAACAGGGTGGTGGCGGTTCTTGTGTTCCCTGTGGGTTAGTAGTGTTGTCCATGTAGTTGAAGGCTATGTTTTTTCATACTTGTAATGAAAATCTTTCAGACAGTTTCAACACCATGTAATATATATTATCATAAGGTTATGTGCAGGAATCACTTTCTAGTAGAGTTATTCACTTATACTACCTCCAGCGTTTCCTCAGGAATCACTTTTTAGTATAGTTTATTCACTTATACTACCTCCAGCATTTCCTCTTCATTTTTGGGTCCTTAGTGTCATGGCCATTGCCTCTTGCCTCATAGAGAGTTTTAAAAAGAGAACTGTGCTATGTTAGTTCCAGGTGCACAATATAATGATTTGTACAATTTTTCTTAATACCACATCTGTCTTAAGTGGAATGCCAATTCCATGAGGACTGGTGCCAAGTTTTCTACTATTTTTGGAGGCCTCCAACTTTGCTGGCCCAGTGCTTAACATTAGCTGAGCAGCATCCCCAAGGGGTGATTGAAAGTTTGTGTGCAGGGAGATCGAATGCTTCATTCAACTTGCCATGCCAGAGGTAGCAAAACTTGGCTGTGCCTTGGTTGCTGATAATTTTGAGGCCCATTGGCAAAGATAATAGGACCCAAAGCGTGCTCTTTGCCTTTGTTCCATGGCAGTGTGGGGCGTCGCCTTGAGGACAGGCATGGCTGTATGCAAATATTGGGTTACTGTTATAACAACTTTGGTGTGGGAATAAAGTTTCTTCCCAGGTCTTTGTTATTCATTTTAATGTGTAAACGTGTCAACTAGTGAGTCTCCTTGGAAAATCCCACCAGCCACTTCTGAAGAGAAAAGGGGGCACTTTATATCTGGAGGAAGAGATTCCTCTTGTCACGGTCTTGTGGAGTTCTTACTCTGTATAATTAATGTCACAGTTTTTATTGTACTGTGCCTTTAAGTCTTCTCGAGTGTAGCTAACCACAAACTCTCTACAACTCACCCTAGAGAACCTATGGTTTCATTTATATGTTATGTGCTAGAAACACTGAGATAGGTGATGTACAGTAAGAATTCAAAGGTTTGCAATAAGAGTTAACCTAAGTTTCAACACAAGGGTTGCAGAGTTCTTTAGTAAATTATCTCTAAATAAACATTTAGCTGTGTTAAAAGAAATCAAAGTTTTAAGGAGATTCTAAGCTGAATCCTTTTGTAAATTAAAGAATTCATGCACTGTGAATAACTAACCCAGACTTGATCTAGTTTAATAATTAGCATTTTTCCTACTGGATTTTCTAAGGTCAGGTACAATAATCCTGAGAAATTACTTACTCATGTCATTATTCTTTGTAAGCTCTAACTACCCACTCTTTAACATGTACCTTGTAAACCAATGTTGTAAACATTAGTGTCATTAACTGAGTTTTTCTGGTTCTCTGTGGCACATGGTAGGATTTTACTTCTTGGCCTCTTTGAGGTTAGGTGGGGCCAAGTGAGTTGTGAGTAGTTACAAACTGTGGAAAATTCTGAAAGAGACGGGAATACCAGACCACCTGACCTGCCTCTTGAGAAATCTGTATGCAGGTCAGGAAGCAACAGTTAGAACTGGACATGGAAAAACAGACTAGTTCCAAATCGGGAAAGGAGTACGTCAAGGTTGTATATTGTCACCCTGCTTATTTAACTTATATGCAGAGTACATCATGAGAAACGCGGGGCTGGCACAAGCTGGAATCAAGATTGCCGGGAGAAATATCAATAACCTCAGATATGCAGATGACACCACTCTTATGGCAGAAAGTGAAGAGGAACTAAAGAGCCTCTTGATGAAAGTGAAAGAGGAGAGTGAAAAATTTGGCTTAAAGCTCAACATTTAGAAAACTAAGATCATGGCATCTGGTCCCATTACTTCATGGCAAATAGATGGGGAAACAGTGGAAATAGTGGGTGACTTTATTTTTCTGGGCTCCAAATCACTGCAGATGGTGACTGCAGCCATGAAATTAAAAGATGCATACTCAATGGAAGGAAAGTTATGACCAACCTAGACAGCATATTAAGAAGCAGAGACGTCACTTTGTTAACAAAGGTCCACCTAGTCAAGGCTGTGGTTTTTCCAGTGGTCATGTATGTATGTGAGAGTTGGACTATAAAGAAGGCTGAGCACCGAAGAATTGATGCTTTTGAACTGTGGTGTTGGAGAAGACTCTTGAGAGTCCCTTGAACTGCAAGGAGATCCAACCAGTTCATCCTAAAGGAGATCAGTCCTGGGTGTTCATTGGAAGGACTGATGTTGAAGCTGAAACTCCAATACTTTGGCCACCTGATGCGAAGAGCTGACTCATTTGAAAAGACACTGATGCTGGGAAAGATTGAGGGCAGGAGGAGAAAGGGATGACAGAGGATGAGATGGTTGGATGGCATCGCCGACACAATGGACATGGGTTTGGGTGGACTCTGGGAGTTGGTGATGGACAGGGAGGCCTGGTGTGCTGCGGTTCATGGGGTCGCAAAGAGCTGAACACGACTGAACGACTGAACTGACTGACTGACTATGTACTGAATGTTTGTGTCACCTCAAAATTCATATATTGAGGCCTTAATCCCCAGTGTGATGGTATTAGATGGCAGGGCCTTTGGGAGGTCATTAGGTCATGAGAGCAGAGCTCTTATGAATAGGATTAGTGCCCTTATAAGAGGAGACATGAAAAAATAAAATTAAGGGCAAAGTAAGGAATGACTAAAAGGAAGAAGAAAATAAGAGGCACAAGAGAGATGCTCTTGGGACTTCCCTGGTGGTCCAGGTTAAGACTCCATGCTTCCACTGCAGGTGACTTCCATTCCTGGTCTGGGAACTAACATCCCACATGCCACACATGGGGCTTTCCATGTGGTGCTAGTGGTAAAGAATCCATCTGCCAACGCAGGAGACACAGGAGACCCAGGTTCCACCCCTGAGTCAGGAAGATCCCCTGGAGGAGGAAATGGCAACCCACTCCAGTATTCCTGCCTGGAGAATCCCATGAACAGAGGACCCTGGTAGGCTACAGTTCATGGGGTCACAAAGAGTTAGATGACTGAGCAACTAAACAACAACAACAACACTAACATTGCACATGCAGGTGTGGCCTAAAAAAAAGAGAGAGAGAGACTCTCTCTCTCCATCCCATGTAAGGACACAGTGAGAAGGAGGCCATCTGCAAGCCAAGAAGAGAATTCTCATCAGCAACTAAATTAGGTGGCACCTTGAACTTGGACTCCCCAGCCCCTAGAACTGTGAGAAATACATTTCTGTTAAGCTACCCAGTCAATGGTATTGTGTTAGAGCTGCCCAAGCTGACTAAGACAATGGTAATGATATGTCACTTCTAGACCAGAGCACTTAGTTACTGATGGTAGGACTCTGGAGCTTTCTCTTTCCATCACACTGGGTCCATGAGCGATAATCATGAGCAGAGAGCCCGCCAACTCATGACAGATATGAAACAAGAGTGAGAAATGAGTATTTGTTATTTTAAGCCACTGAGATTTGAGGGTTATTACCCCAGTAGATCTAGCTTATCTAGCTGACAGCAAGAGGTAGAAAAGTAAACATTCCAAGAGAAGCAGCAATGAGAAATGGAGGTAGTGAGCAATAGACAGCTAATGGTATTTGTGTCCCTTTGGCCAGTCATCACTAAGGCCAACTCCATCCCTGCCATTTATGCATTTTTGGTTCTTGAGTCAACAAAGGTACTTCCCCATCCCCGTTGCTTATTTGGCTCAGGCTAGTTTGAGTTGAACTTCTACCACTTACAACTAAATGATTCCTGATTAACAAAGTGGTTTTTTAAGCAACACTCTTTATTCTTTTCTGTTTAAAAAAATTATTTATTTGGCTGTACCAGGTCTCAATTGCAGCATGTGGGATCAAGTTCCCTGACCAGAGATCAAACCCAGGTCCCCTACATTGGGAGCACAGAGTCTTAGCTGCTGGACCACCAAGGAAGTCCTTATTTATTTATTTGGCTGTGCCAGGTCTTAGTTGTGGCATGTGAGATCTTTTTTTTTTTTTTTTTTTAGTTGCAGCATGTTAACTCTTAGTCGTGACATGAAGGATCTAGTTCCCTGACCAAGGTTCGAACCCTGGCCTTCTGCATTGGGAGTGCGGAGTCTTAGCCACTGGACCACCATAGAAGTTCCTCTTTTTCTTATCTTAACATGACTTTATCTCAGTGTTTCCCAACTCTTGCACTTCATGACACAGATGTAAAGTGATAACATTTGTATGGCACCTGGGGGTAAACTGGAAGGAATTTGTGGGTGTCTATATGGGACTCATTGACAACATTCATTAGTTTTTTATATCATATAATTATGATAAGGAAAATAAATAGAAAAATTTAGTTCAGTTCAGTCGCTCAGTCATGTCCGACTCTTTGCGACCCCATGAACCGCAGCACACCAGGCCTCCCTGTCCATCACCAACTCCCAGAGTCCACCCAAACCCATGTCCATTGTGTTGGCGATGCCATCCAACCATCTCATCCTTTGTCGTCCCCTTCTTCTCCTGCCCTCAATCTTTCCCAGCATCAGGGTCTTTTCAAATGAGTCAGCTCTTCAAGAAAACATTAAATATTCATGTCAAACTTACCAGTTGACTGTTTTAAAAAGTGTTTCATAAAATCTTGAGGTTGCTTCCTTCAATGTAACATTTTACATCTGCTATCGTGCTTGAATGGATTACACGTGATTCCCTATCAAGATTTTAGTGATGACTCTTGGAATGCTTCCAGGTCACCATTGACAAGCAACTTTGTTCCCATGAGTAAGTGATAAATACAGGTTGTGTTGTACAGCCATCCCCAAATTTACAACAGTTGAAAATATATTTAGAGTCCAACAGCTTTTCATTTTCTCTCATTGATAAACACTATGATGAAATATCTTGCAATGACACAAATGAGTTTCAATACCAAACGAACCTTTTCATGTCAAACACAGTATTTTGAAATCATGATAATGTGACAATTTGCAGGACACACATGTGGTCATATGTGGCTAACTTCTGTGCAACTGAAAAGGGTGTATCAGATGTTAAGTATGTGACATGTGAAGATACAGAGTTGAGTCTGGTACCTGGCACTGTGCCCCCAGCAGTTCTCCACCTCACTCTCTCCCCGAACTTCCTTCAAATGCCCGTCTTAGTGGTGGACCACTTCCTTGGGAACACTCATCAGGAAGCAGTGGAACAGTAGGGCCGGAAGTGCCCTGAGTGCTGGCTGCCCATGAAGACTGTAGGGCAAAATTCCAGATTTTGTTCTACAGGCTCTGTCTTCTGAAGAAAACAAAACAACAACAACAAAAAACCCCTTATCTAGTCTGCTAGCCGCTGGTGGTGACTGGCCTGGGGTCTCTGGCTCCCCCAAGCCCTGTTTGATTGCCCCAAGTCCTAAGATCAAAAATTCTTGCCCACTTCTCATCCACTGACAGCAGCCAGTATGTCAAGGCCCATTGGTTGGGAAGCTCTCCTTTATCTTTCACTAGGACTAGCAAGAGGATGTGAGGAAGTCTCACCATTTTAGGCCTTCTGAAGAGGGGGATCCCCTTGCATTGTCACTCTCTCTCAACCTCTCTCTCTTTCAAGTCCCCCCCAGTATTTGTTCTGAAGTCCCTCCAGTATTTTAAACCTCTTCCTTGGGAAACTAAACTCATCTCCTTAAGAGAAAGAGTTGCAGAGAGTTCAGGTTTCTTCATCTGCATGCAGATGGAGGCTTGCTCCTATTCCAGCTTGACAGGCTCTGAGGCTGAGGCCTACGGGTGGCATGACCCGCCCACAGCTGAACATAACACTTCTTCTGTTACGCCCTCTGATACCCAGAGAAGTTTCTGTGCTAGCTCGGGGATGGGTGTGGACCGCTGGGCTCCTAGCAATGCCATGTTGTAGCAACAGTGACAACAGCTGAAGAAAATATTTCCTAGGTGGACTGAGCAGGCTTCCAGCTTTCTTTCCTCAAAGCCCCTTTGAGAGATGCCCCTTTGAAATGAGTATGTACCCTGGAGATTTGTCGAACTCTTACGAGAGGGCGTACCCTGGAGAAGGCAGAGGTGTGTTCTAAGAATAGGTAAAATGAGGGACTAGGGAGAATTTCATGAGAGAAGTCATAGGAATTGAGTTGTTTAACTTCAAGCTAGATAAGCGGTCTATGCTTTTTCACACTTTTTAAATTTGTTCTTTTCCAAAACGTAATTGCCTTAAGTTATTATTGGCTTCTAGCACAACTGGCCTTAAGAGAGATGTGATGACATATTAAAGGAGCAGAACAAAACAAGCTGCCCTCTCCGTTCATCTTGCCTGTTGTGGACGTCAAATTTCATTGCAGACCTCATTTTCTTCAAGAAGCTAATCCCTGCTCTGTCAGCTTCTTTAATCCTGGGTGCCCTTGGACAAGTAGAACAAAACGTTTGAGTTCTTTTCCTGTTTGCTCGTCTGCTTAGAGGGGCAGGATTTAGTCTGCCAGTTGACCACTTCATGTACTGAGGAGTGCCCTGTCCTGTGCTGTGGCCTGCCTGGGGAAATGGGAAGAAAAGAGCCAAGTACAAAGGAATGTTGGAACCAGAGTCAAGGTCCTGAGAGTTGCCTTCTTTTCTTCTCCTTGGAATTATAAATATCCAAGGAGACTGGATATTTATATTCAATAAATATAAATTTATATTTATAAATGTATAAACTTACCCAGGTTAACAGCCAAGACAGTGTCTACTCTCAGCTGGGCTGGTATTCAGCTCGCCAACTGCACTCTTCATTTTTGGTTGACCCTCATGCTCCCCTAAGCAAGCTAAGCTTTTCCCACCGTAGTGTTTTGCACCCCATTGATTTCTTTGTCTTCCCCACTATCCTAAAAGCTCAGTGAGACTGGGCTTCTGTCTGCCTTGTTCTCTACCATACTTCCCATACCTGGTGTGGGCTCTGCCTGGCAGAGAGTCAGCATCCAATATATATTTATTGCATGAATTGAACCAAACTCTATTTGGCTTGATGACCTAAGCAGATTTATTCCTTTGTCTAAGCCTTATCTGTAAAATGAGGGTTGTGGGGTAGATACCCTCCAAGGTCCTTTCAAGTTCTGACATTTTAGGGTTTGCTTTCCTCAAACCTCCATCCAATCCCAGTCACATTTCTCACTGATGACTTCACCTTCCATGTTGATAATCCCTGAACGGTCCAAAGTGAGATCCTGCAATATATCATGTTTCAAAATTAGTTTGCATAGGCTGTCTCCTCCCCCTGTTATTACCTCTTGTTTCAAAGAAGAAAGCTTTCTCCTTCCAGCCAAAGTTCACTCCTTCATCCATACTCTCTACCTGTCCCTGCCATTCTCCTCTGGGTTCTTCCTTTCATCCGTTCATTCAGTGAACATTTGTTGAGTATCTTCTACAGGCCAGATGCTATGCTAGACACCTAGGATAGAACTGTTAAGTGTCTTAAGTCCTACCTTTAAAGTCTTTATACTCTTCCTCTATCACATCTCTGCAGATGCTCTCAAATCTTGATCTTCAGGTTAGATGCTTTTCCAAAGCTTCTACTTACCACCCCCACCCCCAGGCATGTTCATATGGATGTCCCATCAGTCCCTCATATCATCTATGACATATCTCAATTTAAACTCTTCTCCCTCAGGCTGTTTTCACTTCTTATTGACATTCCTGTGTTAATAATTCTATCATTATTTGCATCACGCAGATTTGAGGCCAAGAGTTATAGTTGCCTTTCTTCTTTTTACTACTTGTGATAGGTGAATACTTGCTTCTTGCATGATGCGTGCTAAATTGCTTCAATTGTGTCCTACTCTTTGCAATCCCATGAAGTATAGCCTGACAGGCTCCTCTATCCATGGAATTCTCCAGGCAAGAATACTGGAGTGGGTTGCCATTCCCTTCTCTAGGGGATCTTCCCGAGCCAGGGATCAAACCCACATCTCTTATATCTCCTGCATTGGCAGGTGGGTTCTTTACCACCTGGGAAGCCCTAGCCACCTCCCAATCACTGTGAATGTTACCTTGTAAAGCAAAGGGATTTTCGGATGTGATTAACAATGTTGATGGGACTTCCCTGGTGATCCAGTGGCTAAGACCCTGAGCTCCCAATGCAGGGAGCCCAGGTTCCATCCCTGGTCAGGGAACTAGATCCCACATGCCACAACTAAGACCTGATGCAGCCAATTAATTAATTAGTTAATTTAAAAAATTGTGAAATGGGAAAATAATCCAGAGTGAGGGGAAGCAGCCTGATATAATCATAAGTATCCTTCAAAGAGAGAGGCTGAGGGAAATTGGAAACAAAAGAGGAGAAGGCCATGTGACTGTGGAGGCAGAGAGTGGAGTGACACAGTCACCAGGCAAGGAATGCTGACAGCCACTGGAAGCTGAAAGAGACAGGACACAGCTTCTTCCTGGGAAAATTCAGAAAGAACCAGTCCTGTGGAAGCCTTGATTTTAGACCCGTTAAGACTCCTTTTGGACTTCTAGCCTCCAGAATTGTAAGAGAATAAATTTCTGTTGTTTGCAGCCACTGCATTAGTGGTAGTTTGTGACGGCAGGAATACTATCACCGTCAGAGGTGAGCAGAACTGATGAGGGTTTTGGTCTGTCCTCGCAGGCTCCAGCATGTGCTGACGGGTTTCACTGTGTCCTCGTTCTTCCGCATTTTACATCCATCTTCCCTTGCCAGTTGGCTGCCCTGTGGATTTCAAGCTGGAATATCCAATGCAAAGACAACAGCCCTATGGACATCCAGAGGATGCTTAACCAGCTGTCACAATTACATACCGTCACATCTCTGTAGCAAACCCATATGAAAAGTGAAGTGAAAGTCGCTCAGTCATGTCTGACTCTTTGCGACCGCATGGATTATACGATCCATGAAATTCTCTAGGTCAGAATATTGGAGTGGGTAGCCTTTCCCTTCTCCAGGGGATCATCCCAACCCAAGGATCAAACCCAGGTCTCTCACATTGCAGGCAGATTCTTTACCAGCTGAGCCACAAGGGAAGCACAAGAATACTGGAGTGGGTAGCCTTTCCCTTCTCCAGGGGATCTTCCTGATCCAGGGATTGAACCGGGGTCTCCTGCATTGCAGGCAGATTTTTTACCAACCAAGCTATTAGGGAAGCCCAGCAAACCCATATAGCCTACACATATATAGAATAGAATATATATGTACGTATAGTGGCTCCTAGTGGCTAAGGCCGCTCCTGGTGGCTCTGTTTCTTGAATTCAACCATGACTGATGCACTCTCCCTCCTGGGACCGTTTACTAGGGGACCATCCACTCACTGCGCTACAGGCTCAGTCTGTCCCAGGCTCTTGGACCCTCCCTGACCATGGGCCAGCACTATGACACTCTCCCTCAGGTCATTCGCATTGCCGGGCCAGCCCTGACCTCAGGTCCCACTTCTGATAATGGGGCAGCTCCTTCTTCTTGCGACCCAGTCTCCTTCAGGCTCCAGTGCTGATCACTGGGGCCCGAGTGAGGTACCCTTTAGCTCTCACCACGTTCCCAGTGCAGCCCACATATGAGGGACTAGGAGGAGAGAAACCAGAGGAGCTTCCGAATGGGGACTCATGAACCACTTCTGCAGAGTGTGTCATTGATTTGCACAACTCCCATTTCCTTCCGCACTTTCGTGTCTCCACTTGAGTAAGATTCCTAGAAGAGGAAGTTGAATTGGTCTACCTTGGGTCACATGCTCATCGCTTTGTTTAAGGAGGTGGGGGCCAGTGATGGAAAGTAAAACATCATCCTAAAAAGTGCCGGGGACGCAGATGCTGGGTGGACAGAAGTCAGCTGTTCATCACATGTCTGCCAGCTTACTTTATCCCCGGACCTTCTGCTCCATCCAGAAGTTCAACTATACTCCAATAAAAAATTAATTTAAAAAATATAAATTTTTACACTGTCAGTTTAAGAAACAAAATAGGAAAGGTACAGTAGAGGGTATTCTGAATAGTATTTAGTTGTAAATGAACCTTTGTGGGATAGGGGAGTGGCTGGAACAATAAGGATGTGCTTACTGTGTACTTAACTTAATGATGGAAGAAATGGATCAATAGCAAAAGTTTTGAGGAAAGTCCTTAATCTGAGGTAGAATGCCTTTCTGTGAGTCTTGATGACTGAGGGTAGTTGTACACAAAGACTCTTAGAGAGGGGAGAATCCCTTGATAAATAGAGGTAAAGCAGGTTTGATGGTTTCTAACATTTGAATGAATAAACATATTATTTTTATGAGTGGTTTATTGTTGAAGGCCAAAATGGTGATAGAGACTTATGAGATAAAACCTGAAAGCTTATTTCCCTGAGAATTTATTTTAATCCTCAAACCTCTCATAGGCGCTCTTCTCAGGTTTTAAGAGAATAACATAGAGTGCGTGCATGCTCAGTCATTTCATTCATGTCTGACTCTTTGCAACCCCATGGACTGTAGCCCATCAGGCTCCTCTGTCCACGGAATTCTGCAGACAAGAATACTGGAGTGGTTTGCCTGCCCTCCTCCAGGGGATCTTCCTGACCCAGGGATCAAACCAGGGTCTCCTGCATTGGCAGGCAGGTTCTTTACCACTAGCACCACCTGGGAAGCACAGAATAACACTTTGGGGCAAAGGTGCAGCCTAGGAGCCCAGAACTGGAGGCCAAGATGGAGAAGATCTCCATGGCCACCATGACCTTGCCCTTGGTGCTGTGGTAGACAGGGAGAAAAGTGACCCAGGCACTGCAGAACACCAGCGTGCTGAGGGTCAGGAACTTGGCTTCATTGAAGGTGTCAGGCAGGTTCATGGCCAGGAAAGCCAAGGAGAAGGTCCCCAGAGCTATGGAGCCCAGGTATCCAAGGACACAGTAGAAGGCAGTGATTGAGCCCTTGTTGCACACAGTGAGGAGCTCCTTGTGCTCAGAATGAGTGTCCATCTCAAGGAAAGGGAGAGAGATTTCCAGCAGACTCCACAGATAATCACCTGGATAAGGGAGCACATGGGAATGACATAGTTAGCAGCTCCTCTTACCAGCAATTGTCTCATGATTGTTTCTGGTTTCTTGGTCTTGAATACCAGGATCACAGTCAGGGTTTTGGCCAAAACAGTGGCAACAGTCACAATGAGTGAAGTGAAGTGAAAGCCACTCAGTCGTGTCCGACTCTTTATGACCCCAAGTACTATACAGTCCATGGAATTCTCCAGGCCAGAATACTGGAGTGGGTCACTTTTCCCTTCTCCAGGGGATCTTCCCAAGCCAGGGATCAAACCCAGGTCTCCCACATTGCAGGTGGATTCTTTACTAGCTGAGCCACAAGGGAAGCCCAAGAATACTGGAGTGAGTTGCCATTCCCTTCTCCAGTGGATCTTCCCAACCCAGGAATTGAACCGGGGTTCTCCTGCATTGCAGGTGGATTCTTTACCAACTGAGCTATCAGGGAAGTTCCAAATGTGATCTGTTGGAGGATGCAGATGGCTGTTTTGGGATGACCGATGAAGAGTAAGGAGCAGAGGAAGCACAGGAGGAGGGAGATAAACAGGACATAGCTGAAAGCCCGGATATTGGCCTTGACGATGGGGGTGCCTCGGTGCTTCACAAAGACCCACAAAACCCCACCTGTGATGCCACAGAAGCACAGAGTCATGCCAGCCAGTGACATCCCCAGAAAATCATCAAAGACCAGGAAGGTCACAACTTTGGGGAGGCAGTGATTTTTCTCCCTGTTTGGATGCTCTTGAGCTGGGCCCTGGACACACTGCTTTATATCTGGGGAGAAAGCACACTCAGCATTTCATTTTCAAAATGTCTTCATTTTTACCACATTTTAATATGTGGTAAAAAAAATATTTTCATCATTGTGCACGTGTGCATTGTGCATATCGATCACCTCTGATGTAATATTCAGATGCACCAAACTACAAAGTGTTTGTGAGGATGTTAAAATTGGGACCTTTCTATGTTCTTGCTAGGCATGTAGAATGGTGCAATAAAATAAAATAAAATGGTGCAGCTGTGGTGAGAAAGAGTCTAGGAGTTCTGCAAATAATTAAAAATAGGATTACTTTATGAGTGAGTAATCCCTACCTAGGTGTATAGCCTCTCCATAATTGAAGGCAGTGACTTGAATAATGTCTTACTAGCATTACTTACAAAAATCAAGAAATGGAAACAATCCAAATATCCATTGACAAATAAATGGATAAAAAATTGTTGTACATGATTACACAACATTATTATGCCTTAAAAAGGAATGAAATTATCTGACACATGCTACAATATGTGTTAATTTTGAAAGTGTTATGCTATGTGAAACAAGCCAGACTCCAAAAACACATTCTGTATGATTTTCCTTATATGATATCCTTAGAATGATGGATTTTACTTATATGATGTCCTTAGACAAAGAAAGTTGAATGATGTTTCCAAGGGACTTGGGGGAGGAGTAACTGGGAGTAACTGTTTAATGGTAACAGAGATGAAATTAGTTATGAGGAATCCAGCAGATGGAGAGTGGACAAGTTTGTACAACAATGGAAATGTAGTTTATGTACCTGAATTATAGTGTTAAGAATTGTTAAAATGGTGCTCGCTTCGGCAGCACATATACTAAAATTGGAACGATACAGAGAAGATTAGCATGGCCCCTGCGCAAGGATGACACGCAAATTCGTGAAGCGAAGAAAACAAAAAAAAAAAAAGAAAAAAAAAAAGAATTGTTAAAATGGTAAATTGTTTTATTATGTATATTTTTACCTTAATAAAAATGGAAAAGTCAAAAGAATGAAGAAAAACATGAATTAAGAAACTGGTGCCCAGTGGAGGGAAGAAATCTATCCCTCCACGAAAACAGTGAAGAAACCCATGTCCATGGGATTTCCCAGGCAAGAATACTGGAGTGGGTTGCCATTCCCTTCTCCAGCACATCTTCTCAATCCAGGGATTGAACCCGGGTCTCCCGCATTGCAGGCAGATTCTTTATCGTCTGAGCCAGCAGAGAAACCCACATAACAGAGATATGTGGCATTTAAACTTACCCTGGTACCACCCCCAAGCTTGGCAGTGACCTTGACGACAAGAACACATATTCCTGCTACAAGCACCTAGTATTGGAAAAGTAGAACAGACCTTATTCTCAAAGAATTGTGATTAATATTTTAACCTATCTGGTATTTCCCTGGAGCTTATCTCAAAAGGCTTGCCTTAGTTTTACCTAACTTGCAACTTGCCCAGGGCTTAGGTGTCTACCCAGGGAATGTTTATTGAAAATATTTAAAGGCAAGTGTTTTTAGCAGCTACTCCCTGGAGTAAAGGATAACAGTAGTGACAACAGAAAACTGAAGCACTTGTGAGGAGAGGCTGGGAAATGAGATGCCGTGGGGGAGAAGAACTTTGAAAAGCTTCTATGTATTCCTGGGAATCTAGAAGGCCACATGTATGCCCAAGGCTGTGCAGATGCTTAGGAAAGATCTGAGAAGGCTGTAAGCTCTCGCCTATGGCTCACCCTGAGGCTCTGGAAACAGGGCAGGAAGGTCAGGCAGAGCTGTAAATCGCCTGATTTCGAGTTGATGGCCCACACACACAGAGCCCCTCGGCAAAGACTAAGAGATTGTTGTAGTTCCAGGAGTTTAAGAAATTCTGTTAACTCACTAGCTGATTGCTAAGAGTAGGAAAGAAGGAATTCCTTGGCCACACTAGGCAAAGAATACATTTCTTAGAAAATTATTTCAGAAAAGTCACTAAAGAAAAAAACAACAGCTCTTATCAAACTCTTCCAAAGTATAGAGCAGTAGAGAACCCTTCCTAACTCCTTCTATGAAGCCAATATTACTTTGATATCAAAGCCAAAGAGCGCACTGAAAAGAATACAGACCAACATCCCTCATGAATATAGATGTAAAAATCATCAATAAATTACTAGCAAACTGAATCCTGCAGCATGTTAAAAGGATTAGACTTCATGACCAAGAAGAATTTATCCAAGGTATGCAAGAATGGTTTCAACATGTGAAAACTAAACACTGTAATATGCCATATTAGAGAATGTTAATATTCTCTAATTGATATTCTCATATTAAAAGAATGAAGGATAAAATCCCACCAACTCATCTAAATTGATACAGTAAAAGCATTTCACAAAAATCTAATAATTTTTCATGAGAAAAACAGAAAACTAGGACTGAAAAGGAACCTTCTCAATATGCTAAAGGACATCAATGAACAACCTTATAGCAACATCATACTCAATGGTGAAAGACTGAGAACTTGCCCCCTGAGATCAGGAAGAAGACAAGGATGTCTCTGTCCCTGTTGCTATTCAACATTGTACTGGAAGTTCTAGCCAGGGCAATTAGGCAAGAAGAAATTTCATCCAAGTTGGAAAGGAAGATGTAAACTATCTTTAGTTGTAGATGACATGATCTTATATGTGGTAACCCTAAGGAATCTACAAAACAACCATTAGCACTAATAAATTTCAGAAGATCTGCAGTGCACAAAATCAACATATAAAAATCAGTTTTATTTCTGTATACTATCAATGAACAATCTGAAAATGAACTTAAGAAAATAATTCCATCTATAATAGCATCAAAAAGAATAAAATACTTAGGAATACATTTAACCAAGGAGGTTCAAGATATACTGAAAACTAAAAACATTGCTGAAAGAAATTAAAGATGACCTAATGGAAAGACTCTTTTGTTGACTATGAGGGCTACTCCATTTCTTCTAAGGGATTCTTGCCCACAGTAGTAGATATAATGGTCATCTGAGTTAAATTCACCCATTCCAGTCCATTTTAGTTCACTGATTCCTAAAATGTTGATGTTCACTCTTGCCATCTCCTGTTTGACCACTTCCAATTTGCCTTGATTCATGGACCTAACATTCCAGGTTCCTATGCAATATTACTCTTTTCAGCATTGGACCTTGCTTCTATCACCAGTCACATCCACAACTGGGTGTTGTTTTTGCTTTGGCTCGATCTCTTCATTCTTTCTGGAGTTAGTTCTCCACTGATCTCCAGTAGCATATTGGGCACCTACCAACCTGGGGAGTTCATCTTTCAGTGTCTTATCTTTTTGCCTTTTCATACTGTTCATGGGGTTCTCAAGGCAAGAATACTGAAGTGGTTTGCCATTCCCTTCTCCAGTGGACCACATTTTGTCAGAACTCTCCACCATGACCTGTCCGCCTTGGGTGGCCCTACATGGCATGGTTTAATTTCATTGAGTTAGACAAGGCTGTGGTCCATGTGATTAGATTGGTTAGTTTTCTTTGATTGTGGTTTCAGTCTGTCTGCCCTCTGATGCCCTCTCTCAGTGCAGTAAAACCTACCATCTTACTGGGGTTTCTCTTACCTTGGATGTGGGGTATCTTCATGGCTGCTTCAGCAAAGCACAGCCACTGCTCCTTACCTTGGATGTGGGGTATCTCCTCTTGGCCTCTCGCTGCTCCAGGTATGGACCTAACGAAAGTAGAAGATATTAAGAAGAAGTGGCAAGAATACACAGAAGAACTGTACAAAAAAGATCTTCACGACCCAGATAATCATGATGGTGTGATCACTCACCTAGAGCCAGACATCCTGGAATGTGAAGTCAAGTGGGCCTTAGAAAGCATCACTATGAACAAAGCTAGTTATGAACAAAGCTAGTGGAGGTGATGGAATTCCAGTTGAG
Source organism: Cervus canadensis (assembly GCF_019320065.1). Lineage (NCBI taxonomy): Eukaryota > Metazoa > Chordata > Mammalia > Artiodactyla > Cervidae > Cervus > Cervus canadensis. Next base: position 132,349,939 of record NC_057419.1, on the reverse strand, counting down.
CTATTTCAAATCCTAAAAGATGATGCTGTGAAAGTGCTGCACTCAATATGCCAGCAAATTTGGAAAACTCAGCAGTGGCCACAGGACTAGAAAAGGTCAGTTTTCTTTCCAATCCCAAAGAAAGGCAATGCCAAAGAATGCTCAAACTACTGTACAATTGCACTCATCTCACATGCTAGTAAAGTAATGCTCAAAATTCTCCAAGCCAGGCTTCAGCAATATGTGAACTGTGAACTTCCAGATGTTCAAGCTGGTTTTAGAAACGGCAGAGGAACCAGAGATCAAATTGCAAACATCCACTGGATCATTGAAAAAGCAAGAGAGTTCCAGAAAAACATCTATTTCTGCTTTATTGACTATGCCAAAGCCTTTGACTGTGTGGATCACAATAAACTGTGGAAAATTCTGAAAGAGATGGGAATACCAGATCACCTGACCTGCCTCTTGAGAAATCTGTATGCAGGTCAGGAAGCAACAGTTAGAACTCGACACAAACAACAGACTGGTTCCAAATCAGGAAAGGAGTACGTCAAGGCTATATATAGTCACCCTGCTTATTAACTTCTATGCAGAGTACATCATGAGAAACGCGGGGCTGGAGGAATCACAGGCTGGAATCAAGATTGCCAGGAGAAATATCAATAACCTCAGATATGCAGATGACACCACCGTTATGGCAGAAAGTGAAGAAGAACTAAAGAACTTCTTGATGAAAGTGAAAGAGGAGAGTGAAAAAGTTGGATTAAAGCTCAACATTTAGAAAACTAAGATCATGGCATCCGGTCCCATCACTTCATGGCAAATAGATGGGGAAACAGTGGCTGACTTTATTTTTGGGGGGCTCCAAAATCACTGCAGATGGTGATTGCAGCCATGAAATTAAAAGATGCTTACTCCTTGGAAGGAAAGTTATGACCAACCTAGATAGTGTATTAAAAAGCAGAGACATTACTTTGCCAGCAAAGGTCTGTCTAGTCAAGGCTATGGTTTTTCCAGTAGTCATGTATGTATGTGAGAGTTGGACTATAAAGAAAGCTGAGTGCCGAAGAATTGATGCTTTTGAACTGTGGTGTTGGAGAAGACTCTTGAGAGTCCCTTGGACTGCAAGGAGATCCAACCAGTTCATCCTAAGGGAGATCAGTCCTGGGTGTTCATTGGAAGGACTGATGTTGAAGCTGAAACTCCAGTACTTTGGTCCCCTGATGCGAAGAGCTGACTCATTTGAAAAGACCCTGATGCTGGGGAAGATTGAGGGCAGGAGGAGAAGGGGATGACAGGGGATGAGATGGTTGGATGGCATGGCTGACTCAATGGACATGAGTTTGGGTAAACTCTGGGAGTTGGTGATGGACAGGAAGGCCTGGCATGCTGCGGTCCATGGGGTTGCAAAGAGTCAGACACGACTGAGCGACTGAACTGAACTGAATGGAAAGACACCCTGTGTTTGTGGACTTGAAGATTTAGTGTTGTTAGGATGGCAATACTACTGAAGTGATCTACAGATTGAGTGCATTCTCTATCAAAATCCCAAAGACTTTTTTTGCAAAAGTAAAAAATTTAAAACAAAAATTTCTATGGAATTACAAAGGACCCCTAATAGCCAAAAAAATCTTGATAAAGAACAATTTTGGAAGTCTTATACTTTCCCATTTCAAAACTTACTACAAAGCTACAGTAATTTTAACAAAGTGGTACTGGCATAAGTATACACATAGAGACCAAAGGAATAGATGTGGGAATCCAGAAATAAACCCATACATTATGGTCAACTGTTTTTGACAAGTGTGCCCAAGCTATTCAGTGAGGAATAGTCTTCAATAAATGGTGCTGGGACAAATTGGATACCCCTGCACAAAAGAATGAAGCTGGACCCCTACCTTAAAAACAAATGCAAAAGCTAATTCAAAATGGATCAAAAGACCTTACTGTAAGAGCTGTAAAACTTGTGTAGAAAGAAACACAAGTGTAAATCTTTGTAGCTTTGGATTAGGCAATGAGTATTTGAATATGATACTAACAGCACAAGCAACAAAAGAAAAAACAGATAAGTTAGATTTCATAAATATTAAAAGCTTTTATGCTTCAATGGATACTACCAAGAAAGTAGAAAGACAACCCATAGAATGAGAGAAAATATTTGTATTTTCATACATGTATCTGATGAGCATCCAGGATATATAAAAACTCTTAGAACTCAACAACAAAAAGGAAAACAATCTAATTAATATGTGCAAAGAAATAGACATTTTTCCAAAGAATATATGCAAACAGCCAATAATCACATGAACAGATGCTTGATATCATTAGGTTTTAGAAAAATGAAAATCAAAGCCACAATGGGATACTACTTTATACCCACTAGGATAGCTATATAAAAACAAACAACTTGAGAAAGTAACAAGCTATAGCAAGGATGTGGATAAATGAGAATGTTCATATCTTGTTGTTGGGAATAGAAAATGGTCCAGCTGCTGTTGAAAACAGTTTTGCAGTTCCTCAGTAAATTAAACATAGAATTACCAAATGAGCCAGCAATTCCACGACTAGGTATATATTTGAGAGACTTAGAAATAATATATTCACACAGAAACTTGCATTTTTGGGCAACCCAAATGTCCATCAACTTATGAATGGTTAAAAAATGTGGCATATCCATATGATGGAACATTATTCAGCCATAAAAATAATGTATGTACTGATACATGATACAATGCAAATGAACCTTAAAAACATTATGCTAAGTTAAAGTAGCCAGTCACATTATAAGAGGTCATACATTATATGATTTAATTTTCATGAAATGTCCAGAATAGGTAAATCCATACATTTATGTAGATTATAGGTTTATGTAGAATGTAGATTAATGATTGACAGGGACTTGGGGTAGAAAGGAAAGAGTTACTTATTGGGATGATGAAATATTCTGGAATTTAGATAGCGGTGATGGTTAGACAACATTGTGACTGTATTAAAGACTCTCTAATGAAAAGAATTGCCTGTTTACCTCTTTTAGTGATATTTCTATTGTATGGTTGGTATTTTATTAATTTGTGGAAACTCTTTATATTTGGTGGATATTAATCCTTTTTTTATATGCTTCAAATATTCTCTCTCAAAAGAGTCTGTTGATTGCCCATTTGTTTGTGTTATTTTTTGCTGCGCTAAAGTTGAAAATTTTTCCATGGTATGATCTATTAATATTTTTCACTGTGGCTTCTGAATTTGAAACTTAAGATATTTTCTATCTCAAGAATATTAAAATGCTTTCAACATTCTCTCGAATCTTGTTAAGCTGTTTTTTAAAGTGTATATTTTAAAAGCATATAGACTTTTTATATGTTTAGCATAAAGTGGGAGTTTAGCTTTATTTTTTTCCAAATGGTCCTACAGAATTCATTGAATAATTCATGCTTTCTTCACTGATTTGAAATGTAGCCTGTACATATTTTGATAAGAACATTGAAAATGTAGTAGTCTTTCACATTTAGCTCTTTCAGAGATTCCTCTCTACCAACTGATGGTCAGTGTAGCCTATTCTATTTGAATTATAGACATGTAAAATAATGATATTTATACCTATGCAGTTATTTTAACTATTTTCCCCACAAGGCACTTTTGTATTTCTTAAATTATTTCATTGTCTCAACAATTTTTATGGTGGGTTGTATTTGTCTGTTAGGGCTGCCAAACCAGAATACCATAGACTTGGTGGTTTAAACAACTCTCCCTTTAGGTTGCAGATGGCTGCCTTCTTCCCCTGTGCTCACACAACATTTACTTGGTATGTGCCAAGGGAGAGAGAAAGAGAGAACTCTGGTGTCTCTTCTTATGAGGACACCAATCCTATCAGATCAAGGTCCTATCTTTATGACTTTATTTAACTTCAGTTACTTCCTTAGAGGCCATTATCTCCAAGTACCACCACCCTGAAGGTTAGGGTTTCAGTACGAGAATTTGAGGGACACGAGCATTCAATCCATGATATTCCCTTCCTGGTTCCCCTCAAATTCATGTCCTTCTAACACTTAAAATCTATTCATTCCACCTCAACAACCCCCAAAGTCTTAATTCATTCCAGCATCAACTCTAAATTCCAAAGTATCATCTAAATAACATTTAAATCAGATACAGGCGAAGCTCAGGTATAAGTCACCCCGAGGCAAAATTCCTTTCCAGCTATGAACCTGTGAAACCAGACAGATTATGTGCTTCCAAAAAACAGTGGAACAGGCACAGGACAGGCATTTCCTTTCCAAGAGAAAGAAATAGGAAAGAAGCAAGGGCTGACTGGTCCCAAGTGAGTCTGAAAGCCAGCAAGGCAAACTCCATTAGACCTTGAAGTTTGAAAATAAGTCTTTTTGACTTGACGTCCTGCCATCCTGACCAAATGAGGTCCGCCGTGCTGACCCCATGGCCTAACCGGCTCTCTCAGCCCTCAAGCTCTGCTGGGTGGTGTTCCAGTCCCTGTGTCCCTGCTCCAGGATGTGGCAACTTGGTCTGTTGAAACTTCAGAGTTGGGGCCACCCTCAAAAACTGAGGAGGAATTAACTTTGTCCTCTGGGTCTGTAATGGGAGTGGTGGCGCTGATGATCTCTGAATCACCTTCAGAATCATTTTTGTGATTTGTGGAAGGATAGCATATATTCACAGCCAGATAGCTGAATGGTCCCATTCTATAGAACCCAAGAATTTCCATAGCCTTCCTTCTTTGGTAGCCTCACTCCCACTTCAGTGGGACCTGGTAGCATTTCTTTTCTTTCCTTTTTTTTTGGCCACACTATATGCCATGTGGGATCTTATAGGACCTTTGTTCCCCAGCTAGGGATCAAACTCATGCCCTCTGCATTGGAAGGTGGAGTCTTAACCACTGAACCACCAGGGAGGTCCCCAGAACTGGCAGTATTTCTGCTTGTTTGATCCCAATACGTCTTTATTGAGTGATAGTCTAGCCACACCCCACATGTTCTCAGAACACACTTTTTCATTTTTTGCAATACGTTCAGGGTGAGAGTTTTTCCAAATCTTTAAGTTCTGATTCCATTTTTCTTAACAGCTTCTTCAATTCTTCTCTCCTCTCACCTTTTACTATAAGCAGTTAGGAGGACCTAGGCTACCTCTCCAACATTTTGCTTAGAAATGTCATCAGTTAAACAGCTGATTTCATTGTTCCTAAGGTCTACCTTACATAAAACACTAGAATGCTCTTCAGCCAATTTCTTTGCCACTTTATAACAGGCATTGCCTTTCCTCTAGTTTCCAATAACCTGTTTTTCATTTTCCTTCTGAGACCTCAACACAATGAACTTTAATAATATTTCTACTAACATTCTGTTCGTGAATATTTATATAGTCTCTAAGTAGATAGAGGCTTTCTTTCCAGCTCTCCTCTTTGTTTTCTGAGCTGTCCCCAGAATTGCCTTTTACACTGACATTTTTACCATCTGTCCCTTAAAGCAAGCTAGGCCTTTTCTAGCCTGTGCCTCAAAACGCCTCCAGTCACTATCCAGCTCCAGAGCCACTTCCACATTGTAGGTAGTTGTTACAGAGGCACTATACTTCTCTGTACCAAACTCTGTATTAGTCTTCATTCTCCAGAGAAACAAGAGACGAATTTCCCTCCCTCATGTGGGTGGGCCTCACTCAGTCAGTTGTAGGCCCGAGTAGAACAAAAAGGCTGACCTTTCTGTAAGCAAGGTGTAACTCCTCCGGCCTGCACCTTCAAGCTGGGGCATCTGATTTTTTTTACTGCCCTTGGAGTCAAACTGAAACACTGGCTCTTCCTGTGTTTTAAGCCTGCTGACTTTCAGATTGGAACTACACTTTCAGGTGTCCTGGGTCTCCAGCTGACCAACTGCAGGTCCTAGGACTTCTCAGCCTCCATTAATTGTGTGAGCCAGTTCCTTATAATCAATCTCTCTCTGTTATTTGATCTCTCTCTCTCTCTTCCTCCCCTTCCTGCGTGCATGCACACACCGACAGACAAATACACACACATACATACCACACACCCTATTGGTTTCTCTCTCAAACCCTGCCTAATACAGTGGATGAAGCAAGTATTGGGTTGGCCAAAATGTTTGTTCAGGTTTTTCAGTGAGCTGTTACAGAAAAACCTGAATGAACATTTTGGCCAACCTAATATTATTAACCCCATTTTGCTTTTGAGTAAGTTGAAGCCCAAGAGTGGTTAAGTCTTACTAAATAAAGATCATTGGATAAGATACAAATTATGACTAGGTCTTTCAGATCACAGCCTCTTGTGTACCCTGCACCTCTACTGAGAATGCACATGATGAAAGCCATTGTTACCTGCCTACATTTTATACTCTATCAACTTTTCTGAAGCAATGAAAACTCCTCTGAGTTCCTGGCACTATATAGATACTGGATAGCATAAGCCCCCCTCATTTTAATATCCCTTTGAAAGTAATTTCCCTGTTTCCGGGGTCTATGACATCCTCTATGGAGAGTCAGACTCTTCCACAGGAGAGTTTAGGGCAATACTTAAAAATATTACTATGGAACTTCTCTGGTGGTATAGTGGCTAAGACTACCTGCCAATGCAGGGGACACGGGTTCAACCCCTGTCTGGGAAGATCCCATATGCCACAGGGCAACTAAGCCCATTATGCCACAATGACTGAGCCCATGAGCTGCAACTACTGAAACACAAGCACCGACAGCCTGTGCTCTGCACCAAGAGAAGCCACTGCAATGAGAAGCCCACGCATTGCAACAAAGAGTAGCCCCTGCTCACCACAACTAGTTGGAGTCTGTATGCAGCAACAAAGACCCAGCACAACAAAAAAAGAATAAATTTAAAAAACATTACTTAGTAATTTTTCTTACTAAGAACTTACTATTGAAGTATTTTCTTCCTAAAAGTATTTTCTTGTGTGTGTATGTGTGTGTGTGTGTGTGTGCGTGCACTCAGTTGCTCGGTCGAGTCTGACTCTTGGTGACTCTATGGTAGCCTGCCAGGCTCCTCTGTCCATGGAATTTTCCAGGCGAAAATACTGGAGTGGGTTGCCATTTCCTTCTCCAGGGGATCTTCCCCACCCAGGGACTGAACCCGTGTCTTTTGCGTCTCTTGCATTGGCCGATGGATTCTTTACCACTGGGCCACCTGGGAAGCCCAGGTACCTTCTTACTTGGCGCTTAGGAAAATACTTTATTCCTTTCTCCTTCCTTTCCTGTATCCATTCTACCTACTTTGGGCCAGAGGACCTCAACTACTTTTTGGGAAATTCTATTTATAGGTACTGAATAAAGTCTGGCAGGAATAGCAAAGATATCTTGTCTTCTCCTAACTCAGGAGCAGTGATGTGGACCCAAACTGGGTCTTCCACTTGGATTTGATTAGTGAATAGTGACAGAGACTAAACAAAATGGTAAGCTGATCTTGCTTGACGCCTTCTGAGGTTGCCTGGTTTCTGCCTTGCTTTGTGAAGACCTGGGTTCACCAGCCTTTTCTTAAACCTGCTTGTGCCCCTATATCCTTCAATCAAATCCCCTCTTTCCCCCCGAGTTTACCAGAGTTGGATTTTTTTATTCACAGCCAAAAAACCCCAACTTATATAGTCAAGGTGATTCATTCACTCATTCAGCAGACACTTATTAAGTATTTACTATTTGTCAAGCAGTGTGCCAGTCACGGGGGGGGCGGTGGTGGGGGTAGGGGGGCGGGCAGGGCTTTCCAAACACTTAATAGGCTGATGATCTCTTTTTGTCAGTAAGAGAGAAAATTGGGGGTTAACTCTATGAGCCTTCACTATAAGTGTCAGGAAAGAAAGAGACGCTAGGAAACTCCCAGTGAAGAACTGGGAATTAATAACTATCATTAAATAAAGTTTAATAGAAACAATAAAAACATGAATGTTGGGATTGTAATACTTTTCTCTAATTGAAATATTTAATTCAGTCTATGCTTTTTAACTATTACATGTATGTTTTTTAACTATTACTATGTAATAATTTTGAACTTTGTAATGCATTTCTTTAAAGGTCATATGTATGGTTGTATTCTGGTGCGATTTGAATGGATCTCTGTTGCTAACCACTTACATAGTGTTGCCTATATGAGAAGCAGCTCCATCACAAAACAACGTCAATTATTTGAAGCATCTGTGCTTGTGATTTATTAATAGCCATGAGGGGAAAGATACTCACTTGGTATTTCAGGCATCTAAAAGATGAAGGGGTAGATTGAGGGAATGAGTGGTTTGAATGACTTTAATACTGATTCCTCTCTACTGTACCCCATGGAAGTAGACAGTTTAAGCTCTGATATTATTTTAAAGATCTTAGAATTCTAGATGCTACTTCATTAATAAAGACTTTAGCAACTTTGGGGGCTTAGTAATTGGCTTCAACATGACCTTTTCATTGGAACATTCAGGCTCTCCTTTCAGATTCCAGACATAGAACTGGTGTAGATTCCTTGGTATAATTGATTTGGAGCTCAAATTTAAGAGCACTATTTTTTCTAGCAGAAGCATCTGAATTCACAGCTCACATATCTCCTGATCAGCAGCCAAGTGTCTCTTTGAACTGGACTTTGATTTCAACTGCCTGTGAAAGAACGTGATTCTCCTCATCGTCCACCACGCATTCTTCTCATTGCACTTTCATGTGCCCTTGAAAGAACCTGTCTTTCCAAGTGGCTCTCACATGGGTATGCCTTTCAAATTGGGTTTCCATCTCTCTTAAAATTCTCATTTAAAAATGCTCTTGGTGATGTGAAACTAACAGTATTCCAAATCTTTGGTGTGAATTTTTAGCATTTAATTTCTTTGTGTCCAGAGAAAAAAACAAAAGTAAAATAAGTTTGAAAAATTAATGCAATTTTGGAATGCCCTCTTCATCCATGACATTTTAGAAAAATTCAAAAGTTGTCCATTTCTTAACTCACACAAATCTTTCAAATGATGGGCCACACATTACCCTAAGAAAGGAAAAAATAACTCCAGGTCCCCAGTTAGTTTTGTCAATACAGTGTGTTCTAAATTATATCAACTCAAACATAACTTTCAAATTTGGTGAAAATCTGTGTACCTGTTTCCATACCACACACACACACACACAAAAGACCAAAGTGGATGTTAATTACATATAGATAAGACATAGGTATAATCTGTCCAATCAGTGATGACCCTGGCCCTTTCTTCCTCGACTCCTGCTACTCGTTAGTACCTCCACCAGGGGGCAAGCAGTAAACAAGAAAGCAAAGGCGAGGCCCGGCTGTGAGACCCTGGAGAATCAAAGAAGGACTCGAGCTACCTAAACTTTTCCATTTGTGCACTCTTCCCCCGTGGTCCTGGTGGGTCTAGCTTATTTGAATGAAGCTCTTATTTCAGATAGGGGCACTGGGTCCAAATCATGGGTCAGTCACTTCAGGCAGTCAAGAACTATTGAATGGCTGCTGTATGCTCTGTTCTAGGCCCTGGTGATACAAGACAGACAAAAACATTAACTTCGGGAACTAACATTCTAGTATTGTATTTTCATAACCCCTGTGAGCCTCAGTTCCCTAATCTATACAATGGGGGCAATAATACTACAGTTTCTGTGGGTATTTAAATGAGATACACATCTGATGAAGTTTCTGGATTTATTATAATTTACAGTTTGTACACAGTTTGACACACTGTTTATAAAACTCTGTGTTCTACTTTACATTTTCATGAATGTTTTCCTATGAGTATTTCTTTTCTACTCAGTATTTTAAGAGTTATGTAACATTTTATTGTGTCAATTTATCATAATACTTAAACATGACTGTTCTAGTGTACATTTGGTTTGTAGTAGGTTCTCAGGAAATATTTATGAAAGAATATATGACTATGACATGTTTATATTATTTGCATCTTTTCATTATTGCAAATAATACTCTTTATCTTTTGCATAATCTTTCTGGGAAAAGTTCTAAAAGTCAGGTTATCATATCAAAATGTATGACATAAGGCATGAATATTTTCATGATTCTCAATATACATTACCATCATGCTGCCATGAAGACTACTAATTTACAATTCATGACAACCACATTGTGGTTTAATTTGTATTCTTTAATTATTCGTATTATCTAATTTCTTTCATATAGTTATGTACTATTGCCAAAAAGTTCATTCAGGTTTTCTGTGCCTGCTTATGGAAAAACTTGAAAGACATTTTTGGCCAACCCAATATTTGGTTATCCCTGGTGTTGATCTTTTGTGTTTGAGGGGCAAGACACTTCGGAAGGAGACCCTGAATATAGGATGCTAATTGAGGAGGTGGTTGTTGTTTAGTTGCTAAGTTGTGTCCCCATGGACTGTTGAGCCTCAAAACTACCCCCTAAGCCCTCAAGGCAGCAGGAGCAGAGAATGAGGTGACAGAGGAAGAGTGAAAAAAAAAAAGTAGAAAAAAAAATCGGAGGGACATTGAAGAGATACATGTTTGCCAAAGACTACCAGATGACAGATAAAGACTGTTACCACAAAGGAGTACCTCTTTGTTGCATCACAGCAGGGGTGGGGCTGTTTTGAGCAATGAGCACCTGCGACATTGGAAGTGAAGTCTGCAAACCTTGGTGTCTCAGTTGGACCTGAGAGAGCTGATGCAGCACTGGGCATGGAAATGTTGATGAATTAGTATGAATTGGGGCCTGGTTAGCAACATGATTTGCATGCCTGTGGTTTGGGGTTAGGCATACCATATCTTTACCTCTTTGCCCTGAAGAACAGAATTGGTTGAAATAAGCAATGAGCCTTTGATCTAAAATGGTTTGGTAAAATAAGCAATTGCGTGGTTTTAAAAAATAATGTATTTTGAAATGTTTTCAAACCTACAGAAAAGTTACAAGTGCAGTACAAAGAACTTCCAGATTCCTTTCATCTAGTTTTCTAATGTTAACATTTCACTGTATTTGTGCTCCCTTGCTCTCTTTCTCCCTCTCCCATCCCCAAACTGACCCAATAATGTTTCTTTTTCCCTTCCAGTCCAGGATTCCCTCCAGGAACATGTGTTGCATTGAGCTGTCATATCGTTCAGGCTTCTCCATTTTGAATTAGCTCCATAGTCTTTTCCTATCTTTCATGTCCTTAGAAGTTTTAGAAACTTCTGGTTTTACATGTTGAATGATGACCCACATGTTTCCTTAGGACTAGACGCAGGCCATGTTTTCTTGGCACAGAACTGATGCTGTGCCCTTCTCAGTGCATCACGTCATAGGGCACACAATGCCAATCTGTTGCATCACTGGTACCATTAACCTTCATCACCTGGTCACGTTGGTGCCTGCAGGTTTCTCCACCATAAAGACACTATTTTTTCTCTTGGTAACTAGTATTTTGTGGGAAGATATTCCTAGATTATGCCAACATCCTATTTCCCATCGATCCTCCACCAGACACCCTTAGCCTCCTGAATCAACCCCTACTTGTCATGGTGGCCAAATAGTGATTTTCTTTTTAAAAATGTATTTATTTTTAATTGAAGGATAATTTCTTACAGTATTGTGTTGGTTTCTGTCATATATCAAATGAATTAGTCATAGGCATACATATGTCCCCTCCCTCTTGAACCTCCCTCCCACCTCCCAGCCCAGTGATTTTCTGTTTCCATCAATCTTTCTACATTTATTAGTTGGCATTCCACAATAAAGAAGAAAAGGGATTCTCCCCTGTTCCAGCTATCTATTGCTGTGTATCAAAATATCCTCAAGCTTAGTAGCTTAAAACAATAATCATTGATCTAGTTCATGGATGTGCATCCGGGCAAGGTGATGTATCAGTGCAGTCAACTGGATCTGGAGGATTCACTTTCAAGATGGCTCACTCACGTGGCTGACAAATTGGTACTGACTTTTGGCCACGACCTCAGTTGGTCAGCCTGAACCACTACACAAAGCCTTTCTCTGTGGCTGCTTGTAACATTGTAACTGAGATTCAACAGCAAGCATCCCAACAGAGTAAGGTGAAAGTGCATGTGGCTTTTTTTCTGATATAACCTCAGAAGTCACAGGGCTTCACTTTCATTGTACTCTCTCAGTTAAAGAAGTTAAAAGTATCCACCCAGGTTTGAGGGGAGGGGATATAGCATTTACCTCTCAGTGGGAAAATTGTTAATATCACATTGTAAGAACAGCAGGTAGGATACAATATATTGTGGTGGCATCTTTGTAAAATAGGCCCCATTCCCATTTATCCATTCATTTATTTATATCAATATGGAAACATGGATTCCAACGTTATATAATCACTTATATTATTGATTATAATCCATTCAGTCAGTTCAGTCACTCAGTCATGTCTGACTCTTTGTGACCCCATGAACTGCAGCACGCCTGGCTACCCTGTCCAACTCCTGGAGCTTGTTCAAACTCATGTCCATTGAGTCAGTGATGCCACCCAACCATCTCATCCTCTGTCATCCCCTTCTCCTCCTTCCTTCAATCTTTTCCAGCATCAGGGTCTTTTCCAATGAGTCAGTTCTTCACATCAAGTGGCCAAAGGATTGGAGTTTCAGCTTATAATCCATTACTATCATATTTATTTTGGTGCTCAAACTGTCCCAGATTTGACTACTGGGAGCCCCTTCCAAGGTGGTAGCTGTATTCTTCTGACAGGTTTCCATTATTTTTTGAGCATTTTCTTTGGTGGAGGATGGTATATCATAAACCACGGTCTGGTACATGGTGTGCTCATTGCTAATGGGCTGCCATTGCCTTGAGGCCCTTTTATAGACAGAGCCAGTCTGTAAGAGGGCCTAGAATACATACACACACACATGTACACATAAATACATCTATAACTATTTTTCTATCTCTCTGAGTATAGATGTTAAAAAAAATGGGCCCATATCAAAACCTCCAACTTCAACTCGGAATCTTGGGGTTCATTCTGGTCTTGCTCCTTTCCATGATTTTTCTCTCTTCTCCAACAGTAAGAAACCTGGTGTTTATTATCTTCAATATGTAGTTGTATAGTGTTAGTCACTCAGCCATGTCAGACTCTTTGTGACCCCATGGACTGTAGGCTCCTCTGTCCATGGGATTCTGCAGGTAAGAATATTGGAGTGGATTGCCATTCCCTACTCCTGGGGATCTTCCCAGCCCGGGGATTGAACCCTGGTCTCCTGCATTGCAGGCAAATTCTTTACCATCTGAGCTACAAGGAAGCCCTTCAATACAATCCTCACTTATTTGCTCAGTTAATATAACCGGTCTCCCAATCACACTAGCTTTCTCCTCCACCTGCCACCCCTGCACCCTGCCACCAGCATTCTGCATTCTCAGATATCAGCAGGCACATTGCCAATGAGTTTCCATGTGGCATTCTATACTGCTTCAGTAAGCCATATCTCTGAGCACCAACAGGCACACCTCTAGTGTATCTCTGTGCAGCTCCGTCTTTTCGCCCTTACCATCGGATGTCCTTGGGTGCCCCTGGGCACAATACTGACATTCCTATAGCACCTCTTGTCTCCCTCTTGAGTTCTATGTCCTCAGGTACCAGCAGGCATACCACTGATGTATCTCCACATAGCAGCTCTCTTCACTGCCACTGACCCCTCCAACCTTGGAAGGGAAGATGGAAAGGGAAAGTAAGCAACTGTGTTTTAACCTGATTGAAACTGGCCAGTATGAGGTCCAGAGTCCTCTGTCTTTGAATAGCCACGCTAGCTCCTTTTTAATCATTTAAAAATGCAAGCTTGATCTTGTTGTTCCCTTAAAACCTTTGGATGATTTTCTGGCCCCAAGGCTAAAATCCAAAAATGCTAATATGACCTCCAAGACCCAACATAATTGACAACCTGCCTACTTTTCCAGTATAATTTCTGTTTTGTTTCTCTGTGTTCAATCAGTTTCCCAGAGCGGAATTTTCCAATCTCCAGCTTGGAGTGTGTAAACCTTGGCTGTCAGTATTTTGGGAACTGAGCCAAGGAAAGGGACTGGAGGTCTCAATGATCAGAAAGCAGACTTCAACTTAATCCCCATTTTCGGAATGGCATCTCAGTGGGCCCCCAGCTATGCTTGTTTTAAGTGTCTCATCCTTTCCACAGATGGAGGAAGGGATCTGGGAACTATCTGGTCCTTATAAACATGTTTAATCAATCATCCTGATACCAACTCCATACTTCCACTTTCAGAGATACCTGGTACTTTTAATTCCTGAGCCTTTTGCGGTTTGACATATAAACAGCTGCCTTAGGTTTCAGCTTTCTCTGGTCTGCTTAATCAGTTACTACTCATTTATCCATTTTCTGGTTTCCACATTTTGTTTGAGGTAGGTAGGAGGTGTGTTGTCTGTTGTAGCTTCTCTTCCTATTTCCTTTGTCCTCATGGTGTTTGGGCTTTTAGTTCCTTTACTTTTTTTTTCTTGGTGGGTGGGTCTCAGGAAGGAGGTTAATTGCGTGTATTTAATTTGCCAAATTTAACTGAAAGTGGAATTGTCTTAAATAGTAAACACCTTGGTTCCTTTTAAAGCACATTCCATGAACAAAAATTGGATTTCATAGAATCATGAAATATAATTAGAAACACTTATTCAGTCCAGTGGTTCTTTTTTTAAAATAGATTTGATTTTTGAGAGTAGTTTCAGGTTTACAACAAAATTGAGAGGAAGATACAAAATTTTCCCATATACTCCCTAGCCCCAGATATGCATAGATAGCCTCCCCTGTTATCAACATCCCCCACCAGAGGGGTACATTTGTTACTGTTGATGAATGTATGGTGACACATCATTACCCATAGTCTAGAGTTGACCTTAGGGTTGGTTCACTGTTGGTGTTGTACATTCTGTGGGTTTGGTCAAATGTATGACAACATATAGGGTTCCCAGATGGCACTAGCGGTAAAGAACCCACCTCCCAGTGCAGGAGACATAAGGGATGCAGGTTCTATCCCTGGGTCAGTAAGATCCCCTGGGGGAGGGCACGGCAACCCATGCCGGTATCTTGCCTGGAGAATCCCATGGACAGAGGAGCCTGGTGGGCTACAGTCCATGGGGTTGCAAAGAGTTGGATATGACTGAAGCTACTTATCACGCATGCATGCATGGAGACATATATCCATTATTATAATAGCAGTCAGAGTATTTTCACTACCTTAAAAGTCCTCTGTGCTCTGCTTGTTCATCTGTCTCCACCCCTGCCTCTGAAGATTTTATCGTCTCCATAGTTTTACCTTTCCAGAATGTCACATAGTTGGAATCATACAGTATGTAGCATTTTCAATTGACTTCTTTCACTCAGTAATATGTATTTAAGTTTCCTCCATGTCTCTTCATGGCTAGACAGCTCATTTATTTTTAGTGTTGAGCAATATTCCATTGTCTGGATGTACCACTCCATGTCTTTTTACCACCAGGTCTCTCTTTTATTATCTATTCACCTTCCCTCACCAAATCCCCATGTTTGAAAAGAGTTAAGATTTCCAAAATTGGTCTAGTCATGTTATAGATAAGGAGACTGAGGCCCAGAGAGGAGAGATGATTCATCACAATCTCAAAATGACTGATGGGGTTTAGGGCAGGTCACCCCAAGGTGTGTCACTTTGGCATGCAGATTATTTCGGGCTGAAAACAGTCAAGGACTTTTGACCTCCCCTCTAACTGCCTAAAATAATTTTCATTGAGGACCTGTTCTAGGAAGGGAGCTATCATCATAGATAACTAGAGAATACATCGGAGAAGGCAATGGTACCCCACTCCAGTACTCTTGCCTGGAGAATCCCATGGACGGAGGAGCCTGGTAGGCTGCAGTCCATGGGGTCGCTAAGGGTCGGACATGACTGAGCGACTTCCCTTTCCCTTTTCACTTTCATGCATTGGAGAAGGAAATGGCAACCCACTCCAGTGTTCTTGCCTGGAGAATCCCAGGGACGGGGAGCCTGGTTGGCTGCCGTCTATGGGGTCGCACAGAGTCGGACACTACGTTGCACAGAAGCGACTTAGCAGCAGCAGCAGCACAGAATACATGGCAACCAGCTCCAGCATTGCCTGGAAAATTCCATGGACAGAGGAGCCTGGTGAGCTACAGTCCATGGGATCGCAAAGAGTTGGACACGGCTGAGTTGGACACGGCTGAGCACAACATGACACAGTATGAACTAGGTGTGGTAGACAGGTAAAATCTGCAAAATCTGGTAAAATTCTGTGTCCCATTGTTTCTGTATGGCCCAGCAAACATTTGTGTACAAACACTTGCTCTTTTTCATCTTCCTGTGAATTGCCTTCCTTCCCTTTGAAGTCCCAGACCCTTACCCCGTCTCCTTAGTCCAAGATGACATACACTCTCTTTTACCTGATTGTCATATGAACCTCATAGTCCTATGAAGCCCCCATATGCGCAAAACTAAATTTTATTTTCTCCTGTTAATCTGTCTTATGTCATTTAAATTATTCAACTGGTCAAAAGAACCAAGAGGGGCAAGGGGAAATGTTCCCCTCTCCAACAGATTTGGTGTAGTTGGCAGGGTCAACTTTGTTGGCTGGACACTACTTTCTCCAGGCTGCTGCAGCTGAGAGATCCTGGGATGTCTGACAAAAGGTAAAACTTCATATCATGTCAGTCTCCTGGATCTCTGTCTGTGGGCTCCGGTGGAAGATAAAGTGGTGAGAGTCTTTTCTCTCTCTAGATTTAGATTAGCAGGAAAAAATATTTGTTGAACTAGGGTCTTGGGCATAACAACTCTGGTAAATTTGGTAGTCAGAACTCTTGATTTTTATTCATCTATTTCCTGCCAAAGACGATTACTCTTTTTGTTTCTGTCTGCTGTGTTGTTTGTCATAAAGAGGAAATACCGTAGGGTAAGAACGCAGGCATAAGCTGTATGGTCCTGCTGTGTGAACCGGCCTGACAGACTGCTGAGTTTATGATTCTCACCAGACCGGTGACTATTTAGACAAACTTGGCTGTGGGTCCTCTATGTAAAAACCAGATGAGGTTTTTTCCTTGCATCTTGTTTCATGTCTTAAGAGCTTGGCTTTGTGACCAGTGAGACTAGTCTCTCTGGCCTCCCCCATCGGGAGGGTATACCTGCCGAGGTGCACCTTGGTGGCCAGCTGAATAGACTGGGGTTCTGAGACATGAAGTCACAAGTAGCTCTCTCTGTTTTCTATCCATGCCTGTTCTCAGAGGTGTTTGTCAAAGAGGATCCTAGTTCCTAAGGGGCCTTCATTGCTTTGTTAGCTCTAGAAAAATCCCATTCCAGTAGTGCCTGCTCAGTGTCACAGATCAGTGGGTTTGTACCTGGAGGCATTTCATGTTCCTATGAGAGACTTGAGACACTGTGTGTGCTACATCATCCTTACAGCCTGTGCAACAAAGGTCTTTACTTTCTTAGACTACCTTTGGGAGTACACTTTCTGGATATTATGAAGGTTGCATCTTTCTCTCTTGTGAAATGACTTTTGCATCCTTGTTTAAGCCATAAAAAGGCTTATTGATTTGAGCGGCTAACAAAATTGGCTACATTTTAAAAAGTAAAAGAATTTTGGTAGAGCTGTCATCCTAAACAATTGTCTTATTGGTATAATGGCTAGCCTGAGAGACTCTTGTAACAAGATGAAAGAACGAGAAAGTAGAACAAAAACCAAAACTCCATAGTCATTGTAAATTCCCTCTTCTTAAAATCAGAACAAAACACAAAACTCCACAGTCAATGTAAATTACCTCTTCTTAAAATCCAAAGAGTTGAGCACAGCACCTTCCAATCCACCTGTTTACTTTATGTCTAAGAACCATGATCCCAGAAGTTGTAGATGTCTAACAACAGTAACAACAACAAGAAGCCAAAATCTCACTAAATTTGTTTTACATCCTGGGAACTTGATTTGGCAACTATCAGGTTAGGTGATCCACAGTATGGCTGGACAAAAATGTGGGTTATATCCCATGCGCAGCTAAGAAAATGTGGGCTAAACTCCATTTGTAGCTAGTGTTTTACCAAACTGCTGTCAGCCTTGAGGGAAATTACAACCTAAAGTTCTAATGGCCCTTAAGAGGAAGGCTCAAATTAGCTAAGATAATTTTTAAAGTTCATTTAAGGGAATTCCCTGGTGGTCCAGTGGTTAGGACTCCACACTTTCACTGCCAAGGGCCTGGGTTTGATCCCCAGTCAGGGAACTAGGATCCCACAAGCCATGCAGCATGGCCAAAAAAATAAATAAAAATAATGAAACTTAAAAGCTTTTGCACTACAAAGGAAACTATAAGTAAGGTGAAAAGACAGCTGTCAGATTGGGAGAAAATAATAGCAAATGAAGAAACAGACAAAGGATTAATCTCAAAAATATACAAGCAACTCCTGCAGCTCAATTCCAGAAAAATAAATGACCCAATCAAAAAATGGGCCAGAGAACTAAACAGACATTTCTCCAAAGAAGACATACAGATGGCTAACAAACACATGAAAAGGTGCTCAACATCACTCATTATTAGAGAAATGCAAATCAAAACCACAATGAGGTACCATTACACACCAGTCAGGATGGCTGCTATCCAAAAGTCTACAAGCAATAAATGCTGGAGAGGGTGTGGAGAAAAGGGAACCCTCTTACACTGTTGGTGGGAATGCAAACTAGTACAGCCACTATGGAAAACAGTGTGGAGATTCCTTAAAAAACTGGAAATAGAACTGCCATATGACCCAGCAATCCCACTCCTGGGCATACACACCGAGGAAACCAGATCTGAAGAGACACGTGCACCCCAAGGTTCATCACAGCACTGTTATTAATAGCCAGGACATGGAAGCAACCTAGATGCCCATCAGAGATTGAATGGAGATAAAGGAAGCTGTGACATACACCATGGAATATTACTCAGCCGTCAAAAAAGAATTCATTTAACCAAGTCCTAATGAGATGGA
Organism: Cervus canadensis; assembly: GCF_019320065.1. Taxonomy (NCBI): domain Eukaryota; kingdom Metazoa; phylum Chordata; class Mammalia; order Artiodactyla; family Cervidae; genus Cervus; species Cervus canadensis. Next base: position 132,331,083 of record NC_057419.1, on the reverse strand, counting down.
TAACTGGGAGCCCCTTTATACAGAGTGAGAGTAAGCCCAGAAGATAAAGAACATTACAGCATACTAAAATATTATATGGAATTTAGAAAGATGGTAACAATAACCCTATATGCAAAACAGAAAAAGAGACACAGAAATACAGAACAGACTTTTGAACTCTGTGGGAGAAGGTGAGGGTGGGATGTTTCAAAAGAACAGCATGTATACTATCTATGGTGAAACAGATCACCAGCCCAGGTGGGATGCATGAGACAAGTGCTCGGGCCTGGTACACTGGGAAGACCCAGAGGAATCGGGTGGAGAGGGAGGTGGGAGGGGGGATCGGGATGGGGAATAAGTGTAAATCTATGGCTGATTCATATCAATGTATGACAAAACCCACTGAAATGTTGTGAAGTAATTAGCCTCCAACTAATAAAAAAATTTAAAAAAAAAAAGAATAAACAAAATGAAAAAGAATGTGCATATATGTATAACTGAATCACTCTGCTGTACAGCAGAAATTAACACAACATTGCAAGTCAACTATATTTCAATTTTAAAAAATGCTTCATCTTCAAGGAGATTCATGAAAAGGACTTTTGACATATGCAGGTTTCTCATAAGTTTAAGATCATAAACCTTAAATGGGTAAACATTTCCAAAATTAACAAAAACAAATTGGATTCAGGCAGAACAAGTATTAATTACAAGAGGCTGAATGAGCTGAGATGGATGATTATAATTTTTTATGACTTTTTGTTAGAAACATTATTGTGTTTTAAAAAATGTTTTGTTTTTCCAGATGTAAGAAAAATTTTTATCATTCTTCTTAAGCTGTCAACAATTTGGTAAGCTATACCTTTGTCAATAAAGATGAGACATTTACTTTTTCTCCCTACCTGATCCCTCCAGAATTTTGAAACTTGTAGTAAGTATTTGTATTTTCATAGCAATATAGTTATTTGCATAATTTTCATAAGAATCTATTCTCCTTGACAAGGGACACAATTAGACATGTGTTAATTAGAAATGTTATATCACCAAGGCTTTGACTGGAAAGTCATATTGGAGACAGACATGCATAGACTCAGATATGAGCAGACAGCTTTAAGGAACAAAAATTGACTTTACGGTGCCAATAAAACCCCCTGGAAAAATAGTATGGTACCTTGATTATAGGGTTTTCAGCAGCCTTACCAGGTGAGAAAGGAGGGTCACTTCCTTGCAGGTATAGGAACCTCAGAATATTTGGGGAATCTTGAGAAGAGAGGATTTCAGCCAAATCTATAGGTATTGCAGGCAAGTCTGATAGCAAGTTTATGGCTGGGCTTCCTGGCCTCAAGGGACATTTAAAGGTCAACTTGAGACTCCTTATGAAAAATCCCAGCAAAGACGATTTAAAAGAGCCTATATGGTCAATCGCTATTTTTGCCATATTTATGTGAATAATCAGGGCAAGGTGATTGAAATGAGACTTATTTTGCAAAGAAATTAGTCTTAATTTGGCTAACTTTGGTAAAAAATGGGAGTAATTTTAGAGAGAAAAATTGTTTTAGCAATAAATCTAGTGCTGTTCACTTTTATTTGGTATGGCAAATTTATCTCTTTTTTAAGGTTTTGTTTTCTACCTGTAAACTGAACTGGATCCTTAAACTCTTCCAGTTTCTTCCAGTACTTCATTACAATTCTCCAATGTTTCCAACTTTTTTTCCTCCAGTTTTCCTGACCAAGAATCATTAAGAACTTAAATTGCTCTTTGTGCAAAGCTATTTAAACTAAACTTGGACATCTTGATATAAACATCAGAGAAATCACAACAGTTCATGTATAGACAACCTTCATGCCTGTAGCTCTGTGGGCCACTCAGAAAGATCACCAGAGACATTCAAATTGCAAACCAGAAACATCCAGCCGATTGTCACTGAAACTGAGCAGGGCCTTGTGGGGCTCCTGGACATGGAAGCCTTTCTGTCCCCCTCCAGCCTCCTTGACCTTCCCTGAGTTCCAAAGGGCAGATTCAAACAGTTGCTAATCAGGGAAGAGGGGGGATGCAAAGACAAGGTGGAGACAGCCAGAAACAATACTGCTGCTTTGGGGTAGGCTCCACCTCAAGGAATACACAAAATGTCTTTAAGCCCTTTATAGAATTAAATCTTCCCTCAAAGCTCAGTCAGTAAAGAATCTGCCTGCAGTGCAGGAGACTGGGGTTTGATTCCTGGGTTGGGAAGATCCCCTGGAGAAGGAAATGGCAACCCACTCCCATGGACAGAGGAGCCTGGAAAGTTACAGTCCGAGGGATTGCAAGAGTCAGACAGGACTTAGCGACTAAACCACCACCACCATAGCATTAAAACCCAGCAAATGAAAGATGTTTTTTCTTTTTTCTTTTTTTTTTTCATTTATTTTTATTAGTTGGAGGCAAGATGTTTTTTCATATCAGAGAAGACCACCTGAGGCCAAACTAAAAGAACCAGAGAAGCTCATCAAGAAGATTACCTGAGACAAGATTAAACAAAGCAGGCCCTACACACACCCTAATTTTATCAGCAGCCCAGCCTTTAGCATTTTGCCATAAAACTCCTCACCAAACTCTCCTGGGTTGGGACACTTAGTTTTCAAGGGCAGGAGCCCGCTGTGTCCCTCTTTGTCTGGAAAAGCAATAGAGCTATTCTTTTCTACTTCACCCAAAACTCTGTGTCTGAGATTTGATTCGGCACTGGTGCAGAGAGGCTGAGCTTACAGCATCCTCACTGCCTGCCCTCACTCCATTTGAAAATGCTTTGATAATAAAAATCTTCTCAACTGGCTGCCTTCAGAACTCAGAAAGAGATTATTGTCTGCTCCAATCGTTAACCATTGTTTTTTCTTTTGTTTCCATAGAAATGCTTCTTAAACACCTGATTGCTCGCACTAGAGGCCTAACTTTGAGGGCCCATCTGCATCACTGTTTCCTGAAATGAATTGAACTGAACCGACCTATCGTTAGGATTAGGAGATTGGTTCAATGAGATGGAACAGTTTATCAACTCAACTTCTGGACTGTAAAACTTCAAGGGAAGTCTCTGAGGAGGAAATTGATGGGGTTTAGGGCAGGCTGCCTCAAGATGTGTCACTTTGGTATGCAGATTATTTTGAGCTGAAAACTATAAAGGCCCAAAAGACTCAGGAAGAACTTTTTAAATTAATTAAATTGAATTAAGTTGATTTTTGGCTGTACCGGGTTTTTGTTGCCGTACGTGGGTTTTCTCTAGTTGTGGCAAGCAGGGGCTACTCTCTAGTTGCGGTGCGCAGGCTTCTCATTGCAGTGGCTTCTCTTGTGGCAAAGCACGAACTCTAGGGTGCGTGGGCTCCAGAGGATGGGTTCAGTAGTTGTGGAGCATGAGTTTGTGGGATCTTCCCAGACTAGAAGTCGAACTTGTGTCCCCTACATTGGCAGGTGGACTCTTAAGCACTGGACCACCAGGGAAGCCCAGAAAGAACTTTCGACCTCCCCCTAACTGCCTAAAAGAATTTACACAGAGGATCTGTTCTAGGAAGGGTGCATGCGTGCTAAGTCACTTCAGTCGTTTCCTGTTCTTTGAGACCCTATGGCCTGTAGCCCACCAGGCTCCTCTGTCCATGGGATTAACCCTCATCTCTTATGTCTCCTGCATTGGCAGGCAGGTTCTTTACCACGAGCCCCACATGGGAAGTCCTAGGAAGGGAGATATCACCATAGATAACTACAGCATAATATGAACTAGGTGTGGTGGACAGGGAGGAACCTAGCAAAGTCTGTTTGTTAAAATTGCCCTCTGTGTCCCATTGTTTCTGTATGGGCCAGGAAACATTTGTGTACAAACATTTGCTCTTTGTCATCTTCCTGTGAATTGCTTTCCTTCCCTTTGATGTCCCATTCCTTATCCTCTTCTCCTTAGTCCAGGATGACATATACCTATTTTACCTGACTGTCCTATGAGCCTCATAGTCCTATGGAGCCCCAATACGCACAAAATTAAATTGGATTTTCTCCTCCTGTTAATTTTTGTGTAATTTTAATTATTTGACCAACTAAAAGAACCAAGAGTGGAAGAGGGCGATTTCCCCCTCCCTGACACTAGTGAGGGGCCGATTTAGGATGTGAACCCAGGTCTCCTGCCTTTGGCTCTAGTGCTCAATTTTGATCTGCAAAATAAGATTCATTTATGTTCCCCCAAACTGATAAGTAGGTTTCCCTGGTGGCTCAGCCATAAAGAATCAGCCTGCCAATGCAGGAGAAGCAGGTTTGATCCCTGGGTTGAGAAGATCCCCTGGAGAAGGAAATGACAGCCCACTTCAGTATTCTTGCCTGGAGAATCCCATGGACAGAGGAGCCTGGCGGGCTATAGTCCACGGGGTCACAAAAAGAGCTGGACACAACTGAGCGACTAAACAACAAACGGATAGGCAGGTGAAGGAAATCTTTCCTTCTGACTGCACACAGTGGTTTTTCTCAGCGATATCATTCGGGGACTTTGAAACATTACTTCTTCTGGCGCCTAGTAGGAAAACGCCTCCCCCTCCCCCCAACTCCCTCGCATCCTCCGGCAATCCGAGCGCCGCCCCCCCACCCCCGGTCCCCGCAATCTGAGGGCCACAGAGGGGTAAACACACTGGGAGGCACTGGAGCTTTCTCAGAGTCCCGGGGTGGGGATGGGGGTGGGGGAGGGTGGAGCTGTTCGTTTGAAATGTTATAAAGGTTCCTCTCCACCAAACATGGAGAAAAGCAAGGCTGCGAACACTTTAGAGGCAGCGCGGGAGGTCTTGTCGATCCTAGCCTTCCAACCGATCAGCAGGGATAGATTCGACTCCTACTGTGAGCTCTTGGATGCTAGAAGTTACCTAGGATACGTAGGCTCTGCCCTGAAGGGATGTAAGTTCACACCGCAGAGACAAAACGTCTATCCTCTCACGCTCTCTGAAGGCGCGGCCTTTGTCTTCCCCCTTTCTTTAAGGGCCCCAGTGCACCTGGCCTCCTTCAGGATACATGTTCGTTATCTATGGTTCGATTAAAGCTTCTTTGTTGCACGATTTCCTCTCCCTAAAGGGGAAACAATGACTGCTGAGTTGACGGCAGCCCGGTAGCACAGAGTCGGACACGGCTGAAGCGACTTAGCAGCAGCCGAGCCCCATTCCGCTGAGTACAGTGACTACATATATTTTGCCTGGAAACTCAACTGGCTTCTGCAGAATTCTTTCTCACCGCTAAAGCTTAAACTTTTGCTGTTCTCCTGACTCTTTTGAAAATCTCCGCTACAAATGAGGCTAACAGTAAAACCCCTACTGTTTGTACAGGCTTTATCCTATACCAGGAGCTCAGTTAATCTTCTATCTTATCTTTTTCCTCAGCGCTTTCTACACACGTGTTATCGATTGCCTCCAGAGGCAGCCATGTGTGATGCAAGAAACCGCATTCAAACTCGAGTTTTAGCACCTACCTCTTCAGCTAATTATCTGCCAGTGTTATTAGGCAAGTTGCCTCCCCTCCCTGGGCCTCAATTTACCTACAGACCGAAGGAGGAAAGGGTTTCGATTCCATAGACTCTTGAGGCCCGTTCCAGTTTCTAATTTGAGTGCAATGCATTGTGTGGTTTTTGCTGTGGGCGTGGCTGTTCCAAACCAAAGGGCAGGGACAGGATGCAGTCTGATGATCAGGGACAGAGGAGTGGCTGAGCAGCTTTGCACACTTGTGGGTGCTTCACTCCCTGACCTTCGATTTCCCAGACTGTTCACCATCCCCGGGCACCGCCTGTCCGCCCCCTGCCACACACACCACCGCCATTCCCGGCTTCTTTCCCAGGCTCTGCTTTGAAGCCAGAGGAAGATTTGCAGAGGTTTCGAATCTTCTTATTTCTTGCCCTCTTGACATCTGAGGTCTGAAAAGATCTTGCGTTGCCTGCCTAAGCAGGCTTCCGGAGGCTACAGCCTTCTGTCTTCAGGGGCTGGGGGCTGGGGGCCGGAGGGTGCCCGGAGCGAGCGCAGGCAGTCATTGTTTGGGTATTGACTCAAAGGAGCCGGAGCCACAACGCACAGGAAAAAAGATGAGCTCATGACGGCTAAATGAAAAGATTCTTATCTTGGAAACAGCGGTTTCTTATGCAAAACAGGGGGCGGCAATTTGATTGTGCCCCACGTACACATTCAACAACAGGGATTTCAAATGAAGAAGCTGTTTTGCATACATACGGGGAGCGGCCGTGGAAGAGGCTGTTCATTAATTAAAAAGGGGGGGGCGGGTGCTGAAAAACCCACGCTCGCACTTGCTGCTGAACCGAAATAATTCATTTGCCTTCCTCCCAGTCCCAGTTGATCAGCTGGGAGACAAATGTTTTTTCAACCGTAGCCACCTCTGGGGAAGGGAGGGGCGACAGAGGAGCAGGGAGGGCGGGAGAAGGTATGGGGTGGGGTGTCACAGATAACTACAGGAGCGGTGATCTCTCAAACACTTCTAGTTGGCCTTCAAATGTATTGTACTGAGGTGGGTGGTTTTTTTGGTTGCCTCCGCAACCTACCCACCCCAGGAGATTTACCTTCCTAGTTCTGTTTGATTTCCTATGAAAGAAGTCTGAGCACTTTGCCACTGTTGGGGTGGAGAGGAAAGAAGAGATAGGAAGAAGGCGAGGGAGGGAGAGGCTAGGAACCCTAACTACAGTCCCTCTATTTCCCCCCAGCTCTGACATGTGGTCCCCTGCAAGGATGGACTTGTGTTGTGGCTGTCCTGGAAATTCCAGAATATAGGTCGCCCACTGAATGGGTACTGTCACAAGTGGGGAGCAGGGTTAAGTGTGGTTGCAGGTGGGAGGCACCAACCCCTCCCACATAACTTTCCTACCAGCCAGACTGCCCTCCTTCTACCCCACAGCATCTTTTGATTTAGGAATAAGATTGGTTACCATTTACCAGACACTTTCATATACATTACTTCCTATGTTATCTCCCATCAGTATGTTACACCTGGGTGCCAGGCACTTTCACTTCTGTTGCTTATTTGAGCTTCTCGCCTACCCTAGGGTGGTAACTGGATATTATTGCTTGTCTTAGAAATGAGCAAACTGTGGCTTAGAGACATTAAATGGGTTACCCAGGTCACAGAAGTTGGAAATAGCAAAGCTAGGATTTGAACCCATATCGGCCTGATGTCAAAACCTGTGCCCTAAACTACTGTGCTTTGGTGACTGTTTACCATTTGCGCCATTCTTCCCTAAATAGTTAATCAACTATTAATCAACTGTTAATCAAAAGGCAAACTTCCCAAGGTTGGCATTCTGACAAACAGGGCAAGTATGAAAGTCCTTCCTGAGTGTGAGACATTCCCTCCCAAACACGAGTGCCTTCAGGATGGAAGACAAGCTTGGTAGGCCCTTTCTCTATCATAGGCTCATAATACTGTCAGGCGAGTCGCCTGACAATATGATTCCTGTTTTTTAAGTCAGGTTTATCAAGGTATCATTTGCTTTCTTTTTTTTTTTGGCTGCATCACACGTCACGCGGAATCTTAGTTCCTCGACCAGGCATCCAACACGTATCCCCTGCAGTGCAAGGGTGGAGTCCTAATCACTGGACTGCCAGAGAAGTCCCTATTGAGCTATAATTTTCATACTGTAAAATTCTCTTTTTTAAAGTACTGTTCAATGAGTTTTGATAAATGTCTTTACCAACACCAACACTATGAAGATACAGAAGATTTTCATTATCCACCAAAAGTTGTCTGAGCTCATTTGCAGTCAATCCCTTGCCCCATACCCAACCTTTGGCAACAACTGATCTATTTCTGTAGTTTTCCCTTTTCCAGAATGTTGTATAAATGGAATCATATAGTATATATGCTTTTGAGTTAGACTTCTTTTATTTAGCATAATGCTTTTGAGATTCATCCGTGCTTTAGTTCATTCCTTTTAATTGTCAAGTAATATTCCACAGGATGCCTCTCCATTTATTTGTCTTCTTTAATGTATTTCATCAATATTTTATAGTTTTCAGCATACAGATCTTACACATATTTTGTTAGATTTATCCTTGAGTATTTTTATGCTATTATAAATTGTGCTGCTTATTAAATTTCAATTTCCAGTTGATATACACCTGAGTTTTGTATACTGATCTTGTGTCCTATGACTTTGCTAAACTCATGTGTTGGTTCTAGTAGTTTTGGTGGACCCTTTGGGATTCTGTACGTACATGATCATGATGTCTGTAAATAAAAACAGCTTTATTTTTTCCTTTTCGATCATTGTGTCTTTTATTTCTTTTTCTTTGCTTAATTGCCCTGGCTAGAACCTCTAGAACAACGTTGAATGGAAGTGGCAAGAGCAGACATTCTTGTCTTGTTTCTAATCTTAGAGGGAATGCTTTTGGTCTTTTACCATTTAGTGTAATAGTATTACACATGTAGTAATACATGTATTACTTGGGCTTCTCTGGTGACTCAGATAGTAAAGAATCTGCTTGCAAAGCAGAAGACCCACATGTGGGGTTTTTGTAGATTCCTTTTATCAGGTTGGGATGTTCCCCTCTATTCCTGGTTTCCTGAAAGTTTCTATCATGAATGGATCTGCATTTTGTCAAATGCCTTTTCTGCATGAATTGAGATGTCCATGCAGTTTTTATTTTTCATTCTCTTGATATGGTAAATTACACTGATTGATTTTCAAATATTTAACCAGTCTTGTATTTCTGGAACAAACCTTGCTTGGTCATGGGATATTATCCTTTTTATGTATTGCTGAATTCAATTTGCTGATAATTTGTTGAGCAGTTCTTGGTCTGTGTTCACGAAAGATACTGGTCTCTAGTTTTCTTATAACGCCTTTGTTTGGTTTGGTATTTGTCTGGACTGGGTTTTGAATTGGAGTTATTTTTTGAGTGGAGGGGCTGAATTTAGAGCTGATCTGAGGCAACAGTGTTGTAAGAAGGCCAAGTTTCTCAGAGGCACTCAGTTTGCCTTCCTTTACTCTGCGGAGCCCCACTACTGACCTTTCTTCCCACAGCTGCTGCTCAGAGCACTGGAATTTTCTGTCTCCCTTCTCTGCTCCATTTCCAAACCAACAACAGGGTGCACAGATTAATAGAGACCTGCTCCCTATATGTAATAGTTACCTACTCAGATACACCAAACTTAAGGGGCCAAAGAGACCCATAGTCATCCCTCTGTTTATGCTTTGGGTCAGTCTGAATGAGCTCCAGGGGTGCCTACACACATGGTCACCAGGGTACAAGGAATGTTGAGGGGAGCTTGCCTCCAGCTTGTGAATGGGAGTGCTTTTCAAATCATCACCTGTCCTTGGCAAAGGTTTGAGAGTTCTCTGTAGTATCCTGAGTATTTAACAAGTGTTCTGATGCTGAGGAATGATTACAGCTGTACATAAAATAGAAAGATTAGAGTCTCAGTTGCCTGCTTAATATGGAAATGTATCCAGTTATGTGTGAGTGCTTTTAATGAAGTAACTTGCACTTGTGTTCCTTACAGTGAGAGTGACTGATGGAAAAAAAACACTCTATAACCCCATCAGAAATTAGCAGCCAGCAGGCCCTTTGTTGCACTTGCCTGGCCTGGGGCTAGGAGGCAGCAGGACTGGATTTTAGCAATGGCTTTACAGTTAATTTCCACTTTTCTGGGCAATAAGAAGTAGACTTCCTTATCCCCAACTGAGTTCAGAGAATTGTTGATGGATTGTGAAAGGACCTCAATCACTTACTGACTTTGGATTGGTTCTCATTCCAACATACAGTAGTGGATAAGGAAATAGCAGCTACCAGGCGCTGCGCTAAGCACTTTGCTTACATTATTCCCTTCAGTCATCACACCAATCTCGGAAGAGAGAACTTAATATACCCCTACTTTACAGATGGAGAAACTGAGGTTCAGGGAGGGTAAGTCCTTCACCTAACCTCACCTTGGTAAGTTAACAGTTATGTTGGGACTCGAATGCAGATTTCCATGGCTACAACTCACTGTCTCCCACTACTGAGGATGACGACACCTGTCTGAATTCTCTCACATACCTGTAAGGGGATGAGCTTGGAAGGACAATGAGCATTCTGTGATCTGTGATGAGGAGCTAGTTGCAGATGGTGACTAGGGTTGAGCACTTCCTTCTATACCCTACCACACACACACACTGTTCCCAGCCCTTCAGGAGAAGGACCATGATTTGAATTGCATCTCTTCTGAAGTCTGGTGTAAGAAGTGTGAGTGAATTCCACCTGTTATCTCTGTAGCGGAGAAGGGCCTTTTTCTTTCTCTACAGAGGCCTCTCAGTGGCTATGGGAATGTCACTCTGCGTCTCTAATTGGAAAAACAAATTATATACAGCACTTATGATGTGCTAGCCACTTCTCTAATCACTTTATACATATTAATTCCTCTAATCCTCACAACAGTCCTGTGAGAATCCTTATTATTCCCATTTTGCAGATGAATAAATTGAGACACAGAGATGTTAAATAACTTGCTAATGTTTCCTAGCTAATAAGAGGCAGATCTGGGATTTGAACCCAGAGTTTGGTGACTCTAGACCAGTGCTGGTCCATGGTAGCCATTAGCCACATGTAGCTATTTAAGTTGAAATTTAAATGAATTAAAAAATTTTTAATTCATTGAATTATTTAAAAAATAAAATTTAAAATTCAGTTTTTCAGTCGTACCAACCACATTTCAAGTGCTTAACAGCCACATGTGGCCAGTGGCTACCACTATAGGGTAGTGTATTTATAACACACTTCCATCATTACAGAGGGTTACATTGTGTAGCACTCAGCTAGATTCTGTGCTGTTAAATGGCTAAAAGGCATTTAAATGGTAGGGGCCTCTCAAAGAACTATATGAGTACAGCTCCCTGTGTTCCTGGCTTGGTCTCCACTTAATTTTCCAATTTTCTGTCCCATTCTCTCTCTCTCTCTCTTTTTTTTAGCTTGATTGGTGAAAGGAGAGCATTTTCAGCCTTTCTAAAAGCTCTGACCTAAGCCTCATCTGCTAATTCACCCCGCTGCCCCCTCCACTGCCCCAACCAATCTCACCTGACCTCAGACCCCTGCTGATGCCTTGATGTTTGAAAAGTCACAAAGCTCAGGACTTTGTGTGAAAGCCTGCAGACCCCTCTGGAAGCCTCAAGTCATGGCAGGGAAAGGAAAGATGCCAGGGGGGTGTTGGTTGTTAAGCCCCTTGCTACTTCTGTCTCTAGACTTTGGCCCTTATCAAATCAGTCCCATGTGCTACCTATAGGAAGAGAAGAAACAAAAGAGCTTCCAAAGAGAGTCACAGAATACAAGGCTTCAGCAGCTCTCCTTTGCTACACTGATTTATAGGCAATACCACAAAATTCCTCACAACTGGGGACAGCTGCTGAGTGATGGACAGTGATAACCAAAGGAGATTTTTGTGAGTTTTCAGAGGCCTAACAAAGTAGGATCCTCTTTATTAGCAGGTAGCTATCAATAGGGCAATGGACAAAACTCTATGTCCTTCCACCCCTAGAATAAATCTCCCTCTGGACCTTGCAGGAAGTCTGCGATGCTTCCTCCCCTTCAAAGTGAGAGTGTGGGGACTCCCTGGTGGTCCAGTGGTTAAGACTCTGTACTTCCAATGCAGGGCACCTGGGTTCGATCCCTGGTCAGGGAACTAGATCCTGCATGCTGCGACTAAGACCCAGTGCAGCCAAACAAACAAACAAACAAGAAAAGTGAGAGTGTGATGTTATCTTGTTGGCCAACACGCGAGTCAATGTCAATGGGGCAGAGTGTTGCCCCTTCTCCCCCTGCCCAACCCCAGGGCCCTGAGTCAAGGGTGGAGATGTTTCGATGAGTCGGGAGTAGTTTGCTGAAAAGTTGCAAATATGCCAGACACACTCCAGTTACTTCTCTCTTTAGCCTGGGGGTCCTGTCTGCTGGTTCAAATTCAGTTGGAAAGAAGGCTTGCAAAGGCTCTTCTGCGGCACAATGCCTTTCATAAATGGATATTTCTCAGGGCATGCCAGCACCAGGACTTCAAGAATGATAATGATCAGTTTTCAAAAAGAATGGAGGGGTACGGAATGGCTATTTGTGGGTAAGTCTTGGCTTCTGTGATTGATACAGCAGGTGCTTTGCTGTCCTGTCAACAGGAGGTGAGGGAGGGTGGTGGCCGAGGCAATTTATCCCACCAAGTACCCAGTGCCTAGGGGGGGAGGGGACTCGGAGAGCCTGTATCTGAGTCAGTGCTGTCCCCTCTCCTTGTCCCTGTTGCCCTCATGTGTGTTGTGTTGGCAAGGATGTGGAGAAAAGGGAACCATCATGCTGTCCCCTCTCCTTGTCCCTGTTGCCCCCATGTGTGTTGTTACAAACCTTGCAAGGCAAAAATCAACAAGTGTTGGCAAGGATGTGGAGAAAAGGGAACCATCATGCATTGATGCTGGGAATGTAAATTGGTGCAGCCGCTATGGAGAGCAGTATGGAGGTTCCTCAGAAAACTAAAAATAGAATTACCACACAATCCAGCAATTCCACTCCTGGGTATTTATCTGAAGAATGCAAAAACACTAATTAAAAAAGATATATGCACCCCTATGTTCATCTCAGCATAACTTATAATAGCCAAGATATGGAAACAACCTAAGTGGTCATTGGCAGATGAATGAATAAAGAAGATGTGACATATATATATATATATATATATATACACACATACACACACAGTGGAATATTACTCAACCATAAAAAGAATGAAATCTTGCCATTTGCAACAGCATGAATGGACCTACAGGGTATTATGTCAAGTGAAATAAGTCAGACAGAGAAAGACAAATACTGTATGATTTCACATGTATGTGAAACATAAAAAAATCAAACAAGAAAAACAAAGGCATAGCTACAGAGAACAGAATAGTGGTTACAAGACAGGGGAAGGGTGAGGGGGAGGGCAAAATGGGTAAAGGGGATCAACTGTAAGGTGACAGAAACTAAATTTTTGGTGGTGAGCATCCTGTAGGGCATACAGAAGTAGAAAAATAATGTTGTATACATGAAACTTATATAATATTGCTTCAATAAAAAATAAATCTAAAAAAAAAAACCTTTTCAAAATGCCTAGAAGGCCCATCTGAATAGTCATAACAAGCTCTCACGCTCAATTGACCCGCTGAGGTTGATAGAGCATTTTTGAGCCCTTGGTCTGTCTTTATTCTTAGGTGGCACTAGTGGTAAAGAACCTGCCTGCCAATGCAGGAGACGTAAGAGACCCCGGTTTGATCCCTGGGTTGGGAAAATCCCCTGGACAAGGACATGGCATGGCTGTCTAGGAGGAAGGGAGAATGTCAGTATCATCTCCATTTTTTTTGTTCTTTGTTTTTTTTTCCCCACGATTCATGGCTTGTGGGATCTTAGTTCCCTGACCAGGGCTCAAACCTGGGCTCTCTGCAGTGGAAGCATAGAGTCTTAACCACTGGATTGCCAGGGAAGTCCACATCCCCATTTTAATGGTGAGGAGATGGAGACTGAGAGAGGCCTCAAGGTTTCTTTGCAAGGTAGTGTTTGAGTGGTGCCTGACTGCAATCCCAGATATCAGGCTATCTTTCCACTTCTTAAAGTTTCTAGTAGCCCACCCTGCTGTCTCCCTTGCTTTTGGGAGAAAGGAGAGAAGTTTGGTTGCTAGGAAGGGAGGCACCACAGCTGGCGTGATGTGTTGTCATGGAGTTGCAGTGGATATAGGTGTTGACAGCATTAGTAGCTTCTGTGGGTTATCTTACGTCTCACTTATTTTTTTTTTCTTTAGCTTCTCCTTTCTAGCCCAGTGCTTCTCTTTTCCCTGGAGTTAGAAAGTCCCTACAGCAACACCCCCCACCCCCACCGCCCTCCGCCAAACTGGCCAAGGTCCAGCGAGGACAACATAGACACAGAAATCAGGGAATGTTCTGCAGTGCCTTGTTTTCTAATCTAGTTTAAAAAATTACTTATTATTTTCTTTCTTCTTTGTTTTTAAATTATTCCTTCCTTCATTCTTTCATCTTTTTTTTTTTTTTTTTACAAACCCTTGTGTTTTTTACAAATCCTTTTTACAAACCCTTATTGAAAGGGCTGACTTTCAATAGATCACAGTGAGGGAGCTGCCCTGCTACGTATGAAATCCTGACCCAGAAACAGGTAGTCTGCGAATGGTTTAGCACCAGGATTTTCATGCAGTGCAGTGCATGATGGGCCGGGGTGGGGGCATCTTTTCCGCTGCACCCCATGTCCCAGGGCAAAGTGCACTGCCTTGTCTTCTAACTTCCTGAGCTAGGTGTCCGGCATGCCTTGCTGACTGCTGATGCTTACGGGGATTAAACCATCCTTTCTGGACCATGGGGTGCCTGAAATGGAGGGTTAACAAATTTGAGCTTTATCTTGTAGGCAGAGGTTAGCCATGAAATGGTGAATGTGCCGGGAGTTAGAAGGAAACCCTGGGGGAAAGTTGTGCCCTGGGATGATGTTGTAGAAAGAAAAGTAGGAAGTAGGAGCAGCTTTGCAGTGTAAACAATGTGAAGGCATCACCTCAGAGGTGTGATCCAAGGGAGATTGTGCCAATTCATCACAATAGCTGGCTCCCCACCTTCCAGCAAATGGTTATGAAGAGCTGGTCACAGCTCTCAAGTGTGCTGTACTTATCTGTTTACTTGTCTGCCTTCCCTGCTTTTCTATGAATTTTGAGAGCAAAGGGGCCTAGTTTTATTCCCCAGTTTCCTAGCATATGGCAAGAGCTGGAGTAAATGCTTGTTTGAATGATGGGAATTTCATAACTTTGCTCACAGATACAGCAAACAAATGCCCACCAAGGACTGTCAATCCTTAGCAGAGTCTTTCCTGATTATATATTAGGCACCTGGGTGGAGCCACCGGGGTCCTGTTTAATGGAGTGAAGCAGGCCTTGACTAGCTAGAGAATAGTTGGCTACGTGGAGTCCTGGTGCCTGGCAGAGGTAGTTTTTTCCCTTAAGGACCTGTTAGCAGTTATTCTGAGGCTTGTTAAAATGGAAAGAAGACTTTCTTCAAGACTATTGCAACACGGGAGAGAGACTGAACTCAATTCTTAATATAACAAAGATAAGAGGGTATTTATAGCTAATGAGCAGGGTGAGGGGGGTAAGTGGATGCAAAATTACTAGGAGGAATTTGATTAGATGTTGCTATGGTCTGAATGTTTGTGCCTCCCCCATTCATATGTTGAAACCCTAATCCCCATTGTAATAGTATCTGGAGGTGGGGCCTTTGTGAGGTGATTAGGTTTAGATGAGGTCTTGAGGATGAGGCCCTCAAGATGGGAGTAGTGTCCTTATAAGAAGAGGAAGAGAGGCCAGAGCACCTTCCACCCCTCTCCCACATGCAGTGAGAAGAAGAATGTCTGCAAGCCAGGAAGAGGGTTTTCATCAGAATCTGAATCTGGCAACCTCTTGATCTTGGACTTTCCAGCCTCCAAAACTGTAAGAAATAAATGTTGTTTAATCTACCCAGTTGGTAGTAGCATGTTACAGCAGCCCTAGCTGACAAAGACAAAATATTTAAAGTGAAAGTCGCTCAGTCGTGTCGACTCTTTGGGACCCCATGGACCAATACCCGCCAGGCTCCTCTGTCTATGGGATTTCCCAGGCAAGAATACTGGAGGTGGGTAGCCATTTCCTTCTGCAGGGATCTTCCTGACCCAGGGATTGAATCTGAGTTTCCTGCATTGCAGGCAGATTCTTTACCATCTGAGCCACCAGGGAAGCTAAGGCAGACTAAAGGTGAGGGAATTCTTGATAAACTGGCTTAATAACAGGATTATTATTAAGGGAAGCCAAAGACACAGAAATCAAAGATGAGGGATAAAGAACTTGATTAGATATCAGGGTGATCATATATCTCAGGTGAGGGGGATATTACCCTAAACTGACTTAGGATTCTCTGCAGGCCAAGGACAGGGCTGAAAAGGAGGCCTAGCTGAAAATAGGGCTTAGAGGAGCCTGACTAAATTTTGGTCAAGGAGGGAGTCTCTTTCAGGCCTAGTCTGCTGGGGCATAGTTTTGTTCCTTATGTCCGGCATCTGCCACACCACTGTGACCTTCATTTGCCCAGGCAAATTTTGCACAGACAGGCATACTTGGTGAAACCTAAGCTGAAGCTAATGGTAGTTGGGTGGAGCCGTCCATTAGAATCACCCGGGGAGCAGCTTTATCCATACCTGTGCTGGGCCGCCTATCTACTAAATCTGAATTGATGTGGAGATGAGGCAGCTATTTAAGAAGGTTTCCTGGTGACTCTCGTTATTAGTCAGGTTGGGGACCCAGGGGTTTACACTATGGATTGACCAAGAGAGTGATGGAAAGGGAATGGGAACTGACTGGTGGAAAAGGGGAGGAGACATGGAGAAGATGGGTGCTGGAGGGGACCCGATGTCTACTTTGCTGTCTTTCCCCATAGACATGGGTTCGCTCCACATTTGCAGGGTGCCAGAACTTGTATACTCAGCTAAATAGCAAAGTAACTGAATAAATAGTGTTTGTAGGTCTGCCGCTTTTGCTTCTCAGGACTTTTTTTTTTTTTTTTTAACCTCTTTACAGCCTCTGTTCCCTCTCTGACATCTGGGACCCTCACCTTCTCTCTACTCTCTTCTTTCTTTTTTTTTGGAGGATAATTGCCTTACAATGTTGTGTTAGTTTTTGCTGTACAACAGTGGTGAATCTGCTCTGTGTATAGATATATCCCCTCCCTCTTGGCTCTCCCTGCTTCCCACTCCACTTCTTTTTGAAAGAGGCTGCTCTCTAAGCTGTGTACTTCTGATGAGGCAAATTGGCAATTTTTTTAAAGGGGACAGATCCAAAAGTTAAAGAACTGGATGTACCAAAGTAGGAAAGTCACACCAGTGGCAAGGTTTTCTCTGTGTGTGTGTGTGTGTTTGTGTGTGTGCAGAGGTAGAGGAGAAAGATTCTCTAGGACCCCAACCACTGACATAGAGGTAGCTGCCTTCTTTGCCTGTCCCTCACATCGGGACAGACACTTTGTGCCCTAGATTCCTAGGACTTTTTGGGAGCTACCAGGCACATGTCTACCTTTTACCTAAAAGAACAGAAAAGTGAAAGGTTTAAAGCTAAATCCTGATTCTCAGGTAAGATGCAACCCTTACTGAAATAGCACTATGTCAGCAGAACACGCTGTCATTGGTCCATTATTAAGCGGGGTCAGGACATTATTTCTGGCAGCTTCTGAAAGCCACAGCCTGTTAGAAAAAAGTCTTCTTCCTGACGGTTGAATACCACTTGCTCTAGCTCGGCTCTTCTCTAGGGCGCACGCGCTCCCTTTCTCTGTTTTCTTGGGCCTTCTTTTAAAATGCTAATTAAATTTGTTTGATCTCTGCTGCCCCCCCCCCCCCAGCTAATTTTGGAGATCAAGAAAGGAAGTTTGATATCTATAAAAGATGTGCCTGTCTTTCCACCTGAGCTACCTTTGTATTTCATTCCGTTTTATTACAGGAAATTGTGCTGGGGCCCTAAACACTAACATACATAACACTGATTGTATTCTGCATAACAAATTGGATTAGGATAATTACCACACAGATGTTAAAAAACGCTGAATGCAAATCAATGCAATTAGTCATGACTTAATATACTATAATTCACACATTGGAATGTCTTATTGTGATTATACTATTTTAGAACAAAATGCTTTAACAAAAAAAGAGGAAGAATTCTTTTGCTCTGGTGCTGCACGTGCTCTGAACGAGAAATTGTTTTAGGCTAATTTGGAATTTCACTACTCAGAATTCTTATTAACTAATCAGATCCTTCAATTTCTCTTGCCCCCTTTTATACAGAGAAAGCTGCTTCTTTAGCAAGACAATTTCATGCACAATTCAACTTGAATGCCACCATTAGGAACAAAGGAATTTGCACACGGGTGCTTTTGAAGAACATGGCTTTACAAAAGCAAGACTTGGGTGGTGGGGGCAAGGCCCCCCTACTGATAGCCGGGACCCTGAAACAAAGCAGACAAAAAGTAAGCAGTTGGAATGAATCGAGTTAGCCAGCAAAAAGGCAGACCTGTCACAAGGGCAGCAGGCTCACAGCTGCCACAATGGGCTCTGCAGCTTGTGCCTAGCTAAGGGGACCGTGGGGGCTGGAGTCCAGTCCAGGATCCATGCCCCAAGCTGCACAGCCAGGTGATCCAAGGAAAGTATTCCTGTTTCTAATTCACACAAAGGTGCCTTATGGGTACAAGGCAGGAGTCTGGTCAAACAGAGGGGGGGAAAGTACAGTTCTCATTGCCAGAAACTACAGAAGCTGAGATCTCAGGAGTCTGAGCTGAACTTGAATATACTATCTAATTTTTCTGGTTTATCCTACAGTCCCCCCTCCCCCCGCCCCACCATTTAAAATTCCCTGGGATCTAAGTTTTACACGCTGGAGTGCTTGCTCTTTGTGATTGCTACCTGATTCATGTCAAATTTTTGCACATCCCCCTGAACTGGGGGACCCTGGAGGGTGTGTGTAGAGGGAATCGTTTTCCCTCTCTTCTTCTGGGTTCTTGGCTGAGAAACCCCCTCCCTGTAATCAAAACAGATTAACAGGAGAAAAACAAGTTTAATAACATGTGTGCCTCTTGTATACATGGGAGAGACCAGGAAAACCGAGTTACTCCTCGAAATGGCCCAAGCCACCACCTTAAATATCATCTCCAGCCAAAGACAAAAGATGGTGTGGGCAGGTGGCCGGTTATGGGAGTCTATCAGAAAAAGCACAGAGACAAGGGCAGGCATGGTTGTTATGCAGATATAGGTCTTTGTCCTCTCCCTTGTGGCTCAGCAGTTAACGAATCCGCCTGCAATGCAGGAGACCTGGGTTCCATCCCTGGGTTGGGAAGATCCCCTGGAGAAGGGAAAGGCCAGCCACTCTAGTATTCTGGCCTGGAGAATTCCATGGACTATACAGTCCATGGGGTTGAAAAGAGTCGGACACGACCGAGTGGCTTTCACTTCACTTCTCCATTGATAAGAGTTTCTAGAGATTTTTGTCATCCTTTCCTTCCCCTCCTTTCCTTCCAGGTAGAGAGAGGGAGACGCCTTTATAAATGGAGATTTCCCTTATAAATGTAAACAGCTCTTACAAATGGTACCTTCTGCTCAGTTGGGGCTTCCCTGGTGCTTCAGACAGTAAAGAATCTGCCTGCAATGCCGGAGATCTGGGTTTGATCCCTGGATTGGGAAGATCCCCTGGGGAAGGAAATGGCAATCCACTCCAGTATTCTTTCCTGGGAAATTCCATGCACAGGGGAGCCTGGTGGGCTACAGTCCATGGGGTTGCAAAGAGTTGGACACAGCTGAACTACTAACACTTTTCTGCTCAGTTTCCAGAGCTTTCACAGCATCTGCAGTTTAATAATCAGCCTAAAATAATCCTTGTGCCAAAAGGTATATTTTAGGGTGACAAATTGTGCTCTTCTTCAAGGGCTAGGCTTGTGCCATCATCATCCTGTCTGAAGCCTCCCCATCCAGAGTTACCAAATTTAGCGAATAAAAATGTCAGGTGAGTGTATGCTCCTCGATTCTTTGTCTTGTCACAACAAAAATTTAGAGTGATGGACATTAAAGCCCCCTCGGTGGCGTTTTTTGGCCATTTTGGACTCCTTTTTCCTACTCTAACAACCTAACAAAAACATACAATGCTCAGTTAATTTGAATTCCAGGTATACAACAAATGCTTTTATAAACACATAATAAACATATCCCATGCAATATTTTGGACATATTTATACTAAAATTAGTGTTGTTTAGCTGATATTCAACTTTAACTTGGTGTTCTGGGTTTTATCTGGCAATGCCACCCTAGTACAGAGCTTGTGGATGAAAATAGATCTAGGCCAGTGGTTATCACATTTGAGTGTGCCCAGAATCACCTGGAGGTGATTAAGACCCAGACTTCTGGTTCCCGCCCCTGGAGTTTTGGATTCAGTAAGTCTGGAGAGGTGCCTCCCAATTAGAATTTCTAACAAATTCCCAGGTGACTAGATACTGCTGAACTGGGACCTTCATTTCAGGAACCACTGCTCGAACACAACCTCAGTAAGTACATCCAATGGGGATAAAGCTCTTGTTGCCAAGTTGATAATAAGGAAGCAGAAAGTTTTGCAGATTGCTTGCAGCAGGGGTTGGAGGCTTCCTGGCAGTGCTCCTTCAAGGAGAAGGTAGTCCCCATGCTGCTCTCAGCTACCTCCATGCATAATCCCTCTGGACCATGTTAGGTTGATGATAAGCAAAATTGTCGTTTGGATTTGTTGCTGCCAGTCTTGTTTGTACCTATGTCGACTTTAAAAACCTGTCCCTCCATCCCTTCCTCTTGGTGCCATTGTTTTTCCAGTCTCTAAACCAGGGATGCAAAGACGTTGATTCACTTTTAGGCTTTCTTCCTTTCTTTGGAGCAAGTCACCAGAACGGCCCTTTAGTTACAAAAATAGAGATGACTACATGCTCATCATTATAGGATACTGATACTTGTTAGGATGGAATGGGGGAGATTTGTATAAGGAGTAGCGGGGCTTCTAGTTGATACTGAGATCCTGACCCTTTCTATTTGAGACCCAGAGTTGTTGTAACATAGTCAGGATGCACGAGGATGGCCTTGGCCCATTCTAGGGGTTGGTAAAGGGCCACAAAGCCCCAGAGACAAAAAGTACCATGAGGCTAGAAGGAGACAGATCCAGGTGGCTGGCCTCTGCACTGGGATGGTGGGGGGGCCTTATGGGACTAGGGGGGTTGGGAGACACTTCTGACAAGTCTTTGAAGACAGTGATACCAAAATCTGCCTCAATGAAGCCCCTGCTGGGGACAAGGTTAAGCCACAAGCAAAGATCAATGTGTATGAAAGAGCTGGAGAGCTGCAGCCTACTTTATCCAGAAACATAGGTCTGGGTCAACCACATCCCATCGTCCTTATGGGACATAACTGGCCTAGCAGTCAAGATCATATACAGTCATCCCTCCATATCTGTGGGGGATTGATTCCAGGACTCCCATGGATACAAAAATCTCAGATGCTCAAGTTCTTTATATAAAATGACATAGTATTTGCATATATCCTATGCACATCCTCCCCTATACTTTAAATCATCTCTTGATTACTTACGACACCTAATACAATGTAAATGCTATGTAAATGGTAGTAAATACAATGTAAATGCTATGTAAATAGTTGTTGAAGCATAGCAAATTCAAGGTTTAGTGTTTGGTACTTTCTGGAGTTTTTTTTTCAAATATTTTCACTACGTGGTTGTTTGAATGTGCAGATGTGAAACTCGCTGATACAAAGGGCCAACTGTTGTGGTTTCTGGGAGGGTGTCTGGTACCTTGTGTTCTAAGGGACCCCAAGATAAAACCTGACTTTCCTGTCAGCATGGGCATAGAAAAATTCAGTCATAATAATTTGGACATTGAAGGAAATGTTAAAATTTGTATTTTGAGTTGGTGAAGCAGCAGGTACTTATTATGCATATAATATATATGTTGTCTCCTCTCTCCCTTGCTCTCATGGAAGACACTGTTACTTTATCACCGCCCTCTTTCTCATTGAGCCTGGGCATGCCTTTTGTATCCTTCTGTCATTAGTCAGGGCATTCTTGGTTGCAAGTGACAGAAAAATTTAAATCCTTATCTAACACTTATTATGTGCCAAGCAGGGTCCTAAAGGCTTTATAAATTTTCAAATGCACAGACTCTTTTAAATGAACCATAGAAGGTAGAGTTATTATTTCAATTTTACAGGTTAAGCAAAAAGGGGATTTTTTTTTTAGTATGGATTCAGGTGTGTCTCACAGAACCCAAGTGAACTTCAGAGATGTACCAGGACTATGGGATAAATACCATCTGGAGTCTTTCTACCACTTGTTTCTGTACGTCTTTGTGCTGCGTTCATTTTTCCCTGTTACATTAGATCAGCTTTCTCTTTCTAGTCCATATGGAGGAAAATATGGTGGCTAATACCACCCAAGTTTTACATGTTTTGGATCTGACCATCCAGAGAGAGAAACTGATCTCTCAGTTCACAAACGTCCTTAAAGGGAATTGACTAGCTCAATTTGATTAGGTGTCCAGCCAGGGATCCAGTCTCCTGGGGATAAATTTTGCTAAGCAAATGTAACTCATAAAAGAGGGATTTACAAAACCATAGAGAAAGGGCTGCAAGTCCTATTGTAGGAAGAGGTAGTTCCTACTGATACCGTGTAAACAGAGGAAGGGAATGCAAAAGTCCTTGAATATTGGGAAGACAACAGCTGTCCACAAAACCTTAACCCACCATTCCGTCTGTCCTCTACCAAGTGATCAGAAGTGATACATGGTGTTCTTTGTCATCTCTGCTCTGACTTCCTCCCTCTGGTACAGGTAATGCATGCGGTGGCCTCA
Organism: Cervus canadensis; assembly: GCF_019320065.1. NCBI lineage: Eukaryota > Metazoa > Chordata > Mammalia > Artiodactyla > Cervidae > Cervus > Cervus canadensis. Next base: position 132,308,712 of record NC_057419.1, on the reverse strand, counting down.
TTTATACTCATTGCATTGATCTAAAGGGAGGACCCTCGTGTCTGTCCCAAGTTGCCCCTGCTCTCTGCCCCCGTGCCCCTTTTCTGTCCACGTCGAATATTGCTTGATGTCACCCTGCAAGTGAACTCAGTCGAGTGAATGCACTTCCAGTGAGCTTTTCTTAGACACAGTGACAGAGCTGTTATGGAAAAGGAAATTACCCCAGATAGCGATATGGCAATTAGAGGAGTGTGGCAGGGTGGATGTGTCAAGAACGTTGGCCTGTCTGGAAATTTAGGCAGGACCTCATAGGCTATTAGTTAGGCCCAGAAGCTGAACTTTGTCAAAGATACTTAGAGGTCAGTAATCTCATGGGGATGGCTTCATGCTAACCAAATCTAAATCATAAGCAATAGAGATCCAAAGCCAGAATTCCAACTTATTCATTTTCAGGGGTACAGATAACTGTTAGATTGGAGTTGGCATGTCAGCCTGTCAGGCCAGTTTTGAAAGGGAAGCTTAATGCTAGGCGAAGGTTCTTTGGGGCGCGCGGAATGAGACGTAGGGGAATTCCTTGAATTATCTTGAGGGTATCTGCCATCCACCTGTGCTAGCCCCACCCTAGGAATAGATCAGAGAACAAAAGCTAAACACTCATATTCGTTTATGAGAATGAGTTTTCCTGGACCAGTTGAGCAACAATTGAGAGTTTCTGGTTCTTTGACTCACCACCTTCTCGATCTCCACACTAACCTCTTCTTTGGTTAACACATTTATCTTCAGCTTCAGTCAAATTATGCAGTATTCACCTCAAACATGTGTTCTGAGAAAGGAACCTAATTCTGCAGGATGATAACTGATGGTTGCAGCACAAAATTTTTACCAAGTCAACATGCATTAAACTTAAATAGGTTTCTTTTCCATAGAATTTCTCAGAGCCTTTAGTGAACTAACATGTACTGTGAATTTCTGAAAGAAGGCTAGAGGCCACAAATTTATTTGACCACTTACTTGTTATTTTCCCAAAGAAATCAGGACGGCAAGTATGTCGCTTTCCTACTGTTGCTGGAACAAGTCAGCATAAACTTACGGGCTTCAAATGACACAAATCTATAATCTTACAGTTCTATAGTTCAGAAGTCCTGAAATCAAGGTGTCAGCAGGGCTGTCTTCCTTTGGGAGACTCAAGGGGGAGAATCTGCTTGCTTTTCCAGCTTCTAAAGGCCATCCACATTCCTTCTTCATCTTCAAAGCCATAGCACACCATCTTCAAAGCCCTCCCTTTCCCCCTCTCTACTCTGTCATGACATCTTCTGATTCTGATACTCCTGCCTTACACTTATAAGGACTCTTATGATTCAGGGTAATCTTCTCAAGATGTTTAACTGAATCGCACTTGCAAAATGATTTTTGCCATGTGACTTAACATGTTCATAAGTTTTGGGGATTAGATATCTTTGCTGGGTGGTGGGGTCATTATTTTACCTAACACAGAAAACAAAGGGAAACTGGACTATGGTATTAAACATGGTAATATTAGTATAATCATTGTCTTTGAAGACTGTACTAAGGTCACACTTCATTGGATTTGGGGAGTTCCTGGCATTTCTCAGATGACTGTTTAGAGGTTAGAATAGGCTCATATATATCCCACAGAATTCTCAAAGGGTACTTCTTACCTTGCATTTCCCTGGTGGCTCAGCGGTAAATAATCTGCCTGCAATGCAGGAGATGCGGATTTGATCCCTGGGTCTGGAAGATCTCCTGGAGAAGAAAATGGCAACACATTCCAGTATTCTTGCCTGGAGAATCCCATGGACAGAGGAGCCTGGCGGGCTACAGTCCACTGGGTCGCAAAGGGTCAGACATGGCTTAGTGACTAAACAACAACTTCCTACCTATAAGATCTAATGCTCTCTTCTTGTGGGGCAGTGGCAAAAGCTCCTGGATGGAAAAAGAGAAAGGGCTTGTGCTCTGCAGAAGGGGACTTTCCCCAAGACTCCTTCCCAGAAACATGCTGTTCTCAGAGACCAAAGTCATGCAGAGGAATTCCATGGCAATGGGTTCAGGTTACTTGTTTAATCGAAAGTACAGATAACCTATTATTTGAAATGGAAATTAGGGCTCCAGAATGTCTTGTATGAGAGTGTTACCATGCTGGGAAACCCCCTGTTGACTTGTGAGCAAGAAAGTACGGCTGTGAGCAGGTGACCTTTTCATGCCACCCGGACAGGTGCTGTTCTGTGTTTGCAGAAATTGATACCCAAAGTTCTTCACTTTCCTGAAGAGAAAATTTGATCTTTTTTTCTCCCTCTAAAGATATTTTATTTTTTTTTTCTTCCTCTAAAGATATTTTAACACTTAATGATGGTGATAATTTTTTACTTTGATCTAGTTTCTGTTGGGTGTGGGGTCCCCAGCGCTGATGATGTCACCAGAAACCAAACTGAAGATGAAGTTATTGAGATTCTGTTAAACACTACTTTGACTCCTTAAGCACCTGATTGTGCCAAAAATTCCATTGCAGAGGATGAGTGACAGATTGTTGAGAAATAATTCCATGTGAGCCTTTGGGTCTGCTTGGGAAAATACATACCAAAAGTTTCTGGGCATTTCTTTCTCCCTAAATCTCAATAACCTTTTCTTCACTCCCATGTTTTTCTTCTTGTGCCCACAGACTACCACTAACTTATTCGATTTTGAAATTATTTTGTCTCCACTGAGCAAGCCCTGTGCTAGTTTTCCTTCTATCCCTTTCACCACACCTCTAGTACTTCTAGTTTTCTCCTTTCTTCATTCTAACTGTGAGTTCTCCTGAAGACACAGTCATTGGCACTCTCCTATTTATGAGCTCTTTCATCCATCCATCAAACTTTTTAAAAGTATTTATTTATTTATGTTTGGAGTTTTAAATTGTACTCTGGGGCTACAGAAATGTATTAGATACAATTCTTGTTTTCTGAGAATTCAAACTCAGGAAAGAGACAGACAGGAAGTCAGTGAACACAATATAGTGTTACATTTACTATGAAATATATATGAAATCTTTTAATGGAAATCCATGGCAGAGGCATCCATATATGTGTTTTCAAGTGGGATGCTTTCAGCTGCAAGTAACAGAAAACTCAAGATGATGTAAACCATAAGGACAAATATTATTTCTTATAAAAAGGTATCTAAAGGTAGAGAGGTCCCAGAATTGTTATATTCACTAGTTCAAGGACCTCATTAAGAACCTAGGAATTTTCCATCTTTTCATCTGCTATCTTTAGTATATCCCTTTCAGAACTGCAAGATGGTTGTAGCAATTCCACATATTACATGTAGAAATGATAATGTTCATCCAAAAAAAAGGTGTTTCCTGTAGTGTGTTTAATTTAATGAATAAGAAAAACCTGTCTTCCATGCCGCCACCTAACTTCCCCTTGGGACCCATCAGCTACAATTACCTAAGTCAGTTACTGACAAAAGGAAATGAAACTACCATGATTGGTTTAGATGAGTGGGTCTCAACTTTGGCAGCACATAAGAATTACCTTGTAGGGCTTTTTAAAAAAAAAAAAAGAATTACCTTGTAGGGCTTTTTAGAAGCCCATGCCCCAGCACTTCTTAGAGCAATTAAATCAGAATCCCTGACTGTATGATATGGGCATCAATGGTTTTAAAGTTCCCCAGATGACTCCCCTGTGCAACCAATGTTGAGAGCCATTCACCTAGACAGCTCCCTCTGATTTGTTTTCCTCTGGAGCAGAGGTGTGCCTAGCTTCCCTTAAAGACACAAGTGTCTGCTCTAGGACAGGAGAAGGCAATGGCAACCCACTCCAGTACTCTTGCCTGGGAAATCCCATGGACGGAGGAGCCTGGTGGGCTGCAGTCCATGGGGTCGTGAAGAGTCAGACACGACTGAGTGACTTCACTTTCACTTTTCACTTTCATGCATTGGAGAAGGAAATGGCAACCCACTCCAGTGTTCTTGCCTGGAGAATCCCGGGGACGGGGTAGCCTGGTGGGCTGCCGTCTGTGGGGTCACACAGAGTCAGACACGACTGACGTGACTTAGCAGCAGCAGCAGCTCTAGGACAAAACTGGGATTCTGTAAGGAAGGGAGAAATGAAGAATAGCTTTGTCATAGGCAAATCACAATATCTTCCATAGTAACCAATCAACATTCATGATTTCAACTAGCACTTCTATGTGGAGACTGACACTCTGACTCGGACCTCATCTGAGCTCTTGACCTACTTCTTCAACTGTCTCCTGGCATTTCTACTTGGACTTTTGTCTGCACCTCAATCTCGATTTGTTCCAAACCAAGTGTTCTAGCCTGCTTTCCATCCTGATGATATTATTTCTATAATATCATGTGGTATCAGCTTTCTCAGAGTACATCAGGCTTAAATTCTTGGAATCTTTTCTTATCCGTCCCTTTACCCCTATTTTTAAAGTCATCCTTTTTTTTCCCCCCTGAAACATTTTAATTCTACTCCATCATATCATCTTATATCCTGGTTCAGGCTGTCCTACAGCATTGCATGCTTCCATTCTGTAACAGCTACCTAGCTGGTTTCCTGATTCCAGTCTTTCACTCTTTCTGGTCATTCTGCATATTTCTATAGCTTCATATTTCTAAGACACTGTCTTCATCATGTGATTCTGCACAAAGACTTTTGATGGTTAAATTCTTATCTGTTTTAAAGGCCCTTCAAATTCCAAGCCCTCCACATCTTTTAAGGCCCCTGGTTCAAGCCCTAGCTTCTCCAGGAAGCATCTTCTTTTTATTCCAATCTTCCTGCATTCAGACAGCTCTTGGTTGAACTCCTGACTCTGCTACTTACTACCTATGTTTCCTGGGCAATTTGCATAAACTTGGTTACAATTTCCTCATCTGTACAGTGGGACTAACACTAGTTTCTACCTCATAGGGTTATTAGAGAGATTAAATGAGTTCTTTTTCTCCCTCCCTCTTTCTGACCTCCCATGTTGCCTACTCTTTACTACATAACTTTGACTCCTATTTATCTAATGCCCTCTACCCTAGCCTCATTGTTTCATGGATACAAGTATCTTTTCTCCCCAACTTGATACTAAAGCTCTTTTAAGGGGGAGGCACTGTACTTACCACTTCTCTCTGATGCCCTCTGAATTCTCTTATTGTACACTGAGCCAATACAGAAGGTATTCCACATGTGCTTGCCAATTTTCTAAGTATTAAGTGTTAGTCGCTCAGTCATGTCTGACTCTTTGCAGCTCCATGGACTGTAGCCTGCCAGGCTCCTCTGTCCATGGAATTCTCCAGGCAAGAATACTGGAGTAGGTAGCCATCCCCTTCTCCAGGGGATCTTTCTGACCCAGGGATTGAACCTGGGTCTCCTGCATTGCCGGCAGAGTCTTTACCACTGAGCCACCTGGGAAGCCCAGAAGTATTAAGCAGCACAAACTAAAAGTACTATAGAAGCTGGGAAGAAAGAATTGTCTGCAGCTTAAGGGGATGGAACTTTCATGCAGAGTTACTTCCTTTTTGCTACCTCCCTTCTGGTCAGTAGCTTTCATGCTTGCTTCCCACCACTAAGTTTCAATGCCAGGATCTTATTTGGATGGAAGAATCTCCATCCAAGTTTGTATTGCTTCTACCCTTGGGTCAAGATGGAGGCCTGAATTACCGTGGCACTGAGCCTGCATTCAGCGGCCAGTTCATCACATCAGTAAAGACCAATGGCTTTGGCTTCCGGTAGGGTGGGGTATTTGTATAGTGGTGGTGGTATGGTTTTTTCCTTTGAATCTCTGTTTGGTGGTTGCCTCTGAGTGTTACCAAAGTTGTTGCAAGATGAGATTGCAAATGGAGATTAAGAAAATGTGACTCTGGGAATTTCCTGGCAGTCCAGTGATTAGGACTCCATGTTCTCACTGTGGAGGGCCCGGGTTCAAGTCCTGGTTGGTGAGATCCCACAAGCTTTATGGTGTGGCCCCCCCCAAAAAAGTGTGACTCTTTGGAGAAAAATGTGTCATGTGTTTTGTTCTGTGGCTTTACACTGTTTGGTTTCTTTTGTTTAGTTGTTTGCTTGTTTATCTCAATTGTGATATTCTCTTTGTTTCAGATGGAACTCATTTGAATCGGAATCTATTAAATTGCAAATTGAGTTGAAAAAAGCTTAGGAAGAGAATTAGAAGATCTGAGTCTGTCTACCTTTAGCCAAGTAACGTCCTTTCGTTGTGCCTCAGTTTCCTCATCAGTGAAATAAGAATAATGCCTGCTTTACCTATCTCACACTGATGTGGAGAGAATAAGATGATTAGTATGTGTGATCATGCTTAGAAATGTGAAAAGCCTTAACAAATTTAGGATGTATTATTTTTAAATGGAGTTTAAACACATTCTGGCTTCAAGGGCACATTCTTGAACCACTGGGAGTTGGTAAATTTGCTTGTGTGATTAAGCGTAAGATTTATATTATTGTCTAAAGGTATTTGATGGCTTCTAAAACTTCTCCTTACAGTGTTTATGGTTCTGCATGTGTGGTGGTGGTGGTGGGCTTCTGAAACCTGTACTCCATATGATTTTACTTGGTCAGACACATGTAATTTATTTAGAAATTCTCTTTTTTGCATTATAATAAATCATACTCCTCCCTTGCCACTGCTTTTGCAGGTTTAAATGTCACAACTGAATTCATTTTGAAGTATAATAACATTTAGCATTATTTGAACACTTACCATGTATTATAAACTGACCTTAGCCAATTTACTTGTATCTGTGTTTATTTGTTTGGAGATAATGGTAGCTGGCAAACAAATTTGAATTTGAGATGGGTGAGGGTCTTACTTTTCACAATCTCCCTATGAGGTTATAACGGAAGCAAGTCTTGGATGAAATTTTGTCATACACATTAACGTTCATTAAATGAATATTCATTAATAGCAGTGACAAAATATTTCATGCAACTTGTTCTGTAAGCTTGATAATGTCCCAGCAATTAATGTCCCTGTCATTTAAAAGACTTTGACCACAACATGCCTAAGAAAGGTCACAGGAAGAAGATACAACCACATTTCAGAAGCTAGATTTAAAATAATTATTCCTTTTGTTAAGGTAAAATTCACACAACAAAAAATTAACCATTAATCATTGTAAAGTGTACAATTGATGACATGATGCATTCATAATATTGTGTAAGCATCACCACTAATTCCAGAATATTTCATTATCCTCAAAGAAAATCTATTATATATTAAGAAGTCATTCCCCACTCACCTTCTCCCTCCTCCCTTCCTAGCCCCGGGAAGCCACCAATCTATGTTATGTCTATATGGATGTACCTATTCTGGAGATTTCATATAAATGGAATCATGCAATATATGGCCTCTTGTGTCTGGCTTCTTTCTTTAGCATAATATTTGCAAGGTTCATCCATATTGTAGCATATGTCAGTACTTCATTTTGTTTTATGGCTGAGTAATATTCTACTGTGTATATAATCCACATTTTAAAAATTAATTAATTTTTATTGAAGTATAGTTGATTTACCATGTTGTGGTACTTTCAGCTGTATAGCAAAGGAATTCAGTTGTACATATACATACATTCTCTTTTTATATTCTTTTCCATTATGGTTTGTCATAGGATGTTGAATATAGTTCCCTGTGTGTATTCCACAGGTTTTAATCTATTGATTTGGCCGTTTGAGTTGTTTCTACATTTTAGCTATTGTGATTGGTACTGCTATTAACATTCATGTGCCAGCATTTGATTGAGTATCTGTTTTTAATTCTTTGAGGTGTATTCCTAGGACTGGAACTGCTGGATCATATGGTAATTTTACGTTTAACTTCATGAGAAATTGCCAAACTGCTCTATACTGGACTGCAACATTTTGCGTTCCCACCAGCAATGTATATGTATATGGGTTCCTGTTTCTCCACATCCTCACCAACTCTTGTTATTTTCTGTTTTTGTTTGTTTGTTTTGTTTTAATTATAACTATCCTAGTGGGCATGAAGTGGTATCTCATTGTGCTTTTAATTTGCATTCCTCTATGATTAATGATGTTGAACATCTCCTCATGTGTTTGTTAGTCATTTGTATATCTTCCTTGGAGAAATGTCTATTCAGATCCTTTGCCCATTTCTTCATTGGGTTTTTCTCATTTGGTAGTTGGGTTAGACATTTCCTGTTCTTCAATTCTTCCATTACTACCATCTTTTATGATTAGCTGATTTGTTTCTAGAGTACAATTTTGATTCCCTTCTCGTCTTTCTTCCCCCGTATATTTTATCATTTTAAAAAATTATTTATTTATTATTTAACTGCACTGAGTCTTAGATGAGGTAACGATCTCTGAGTTGCAGCATGTGGGATCCAGTTCCCTGACCAGGGAATGAATCCCCTGTATATTTTAAAGTTTTTTCCTTAGAGATTACCCTAGAGATTACAATTAGTATGTTAATTTTATACTAATAAAATTTGAATTAATACTAGTTTAGTATTAATAAAATCAATAGTATACAGAAACCGTTCCTTTACATCTGTGTCCCTGCATTGTGTCGTTATTTTCACAAATTACATTTTTATATATTGTGTGCCCATTAATGTGGCTTTGTAACTATTATTTTATACATTTACCTTTTAAATCAATGGGAACAAAAAAGAATGATAAAAGGAGTTAGAAATCATATATGCAATATCACCAGCTTTTCTGCTTACTTATGTATCTTCCTTTATTAGTGATCTTTATTTCATTATGTATTTTTGGATTATTATCTAATGCTCTTTTGCTTTATTCTGTAGGATTCACCTTAATATTTCTTATATGGCAGGTTTACTGGTGATTAACTTCCTCAGCTTTTGTTTATCTGGGACTGCCTTAATTTTGCCTTCATTTCTGAAGGGTAGTTTTGCTAGATGTAGGAAGATTGGTGTACATTATTTTTCTTTCAAAACTGTAAGTATGTCATCCTACTTCCTCCATGGGTTCTGAGGAGACATTGATTGCTAATCTTTTGAGGCTCTCTCATATGTGATGGGCTGCTTCTCTCTTGCTTCTCTCAAGATTCTCTGTCTTTTGACAATTTGACTATTTTGTTTCTTGCTGTGAAGCTCCTTGAATTTATCATGGCTGGATTTAGTTAAGCTTGCATGTGCACATTCATGGTTTTCATCCAATTTGGGAAGTTTTTGGCTATATCTCTAACTTTCTTTGTGCTCCTTACTGTCTCTACTTTCCTTCTGGGAATCTGTTTATGCATATGTTGGTACATACTAGATGGTATCCCACAGGTCTCTTAGGCTCTATTGATTTTTCTTTATTCTTTTCTCTTTCTGCTTCTCTGACAATAATCTCAACTGACCTATCTTTAAGTTTGCTGTTTCTTTCCTCCACTTCCTCAATCAACTGCTAAATCCTCTAGTGAATTTTTCATTTGTTTCTATTTGGTTTTTTTATGATTTTTATCTCTTCATTGATATTCTCTATTTGTTGAACATTCTTCTACTTTTTTTTTTTTTTTTTTTTTTTTTTTTTTTTTTTTTTTTTTTTTT